>NW_027142367.1:16106615-16246435 GCF_026170545.1 Melanerpes formicivorus | reverse complement strand
CATGCCCAGGGACAGGAAGCCTGGAAGGCAGGTATGTGAAACCAATGATGCATGGAAAGCAAAGATCCTGGGTATGTCGTGGTAAAGCCCAGCTGACAAGGAGACTCAAAACATGAACTTCCAAGTGATAGACAGTCATGTTGATGCACATCACTATACTGATAGCTCCTAATAAGATAAAGGTAAATCCTGGGAGGTCTTATATGATTGGAAGGCTGTGCTGATATTCATAAAGTGGAAAAAAACCCAAGCTAACAAAACAAAACACTGGAATGGTTAATGTCCAGGGGTAGGAAAATGATTTTTAAAAGAAGAAGTAAAGCAGAACGAAGAAGAAAGAAGAAGAAAAGAAGAAAGGAAGAAAGGAGAGGAGAGGTTCGGAGAGGAGAGGAGAGGTTCGGAGAGGAGAGGTTCGGAGAGGAGAGGAGAGGTTCGGAGAGGAGAGGTTCGGAGAGGAGAGGTTCGGAGAGGAGAGGAGAGGAGAGGTTCGGAGAGGAGAGGTTCGGAGAGGAGAAGAGAAGAGAAGAGAAGAGAAGAGAAGAGAAGAGAAGAGAAGAGAAGAGAAGAGAAGAGAAGAGAAGAGAAGAGAAGAGAAGAGAAGAGAAGAGAAGAGAAGAGAAGAGAAGAGAAGAGAAGAGAAGAGAAGAGAAGAGAAGAGAAGAGAAGAGAAGAGAAGAGAAGAGAAGAGAAGAGAAGAGAAGAGAAAGAAGAGAAGAGAAGAAGAGAAGAGAAGAGAAGAGAAGAGAAGAGAAGAGAAGAGAAGAGAAGAGAAGAGAAGAGAAGAGAAGAGAAGAGAAGAGAAGAGAAGAGAAGAGAAGAGAAGAGAAGAGAAGAGAAGAGAAGAGAAGAGAAGAGAAGAGAAGAGAAGAGAAGAGAAAGAAGAAGAGAAGAGAAGAGAAAGAGAAGAGAAGAGAAAGAGAAGAGAAGAGAAGAAGAGAAGAGAAGAGAAGAGAAGAGAAGAGAAGAGAAGAGAAGAGAAGAGAGAAAATCAAACTTTTTAAAAATTAATAACAAGAAAATATTTTTTTAAATGAAATAGCAGGAGGTATGATATTGTCCATTTGAATAGTATCTGGTCTGATAGAAAGGTTTCCATGTAGGCCTAGGGAAAGGATTTGCAGATGGAATTTTCTTTCATTTTATTTTATTTTACAATATCTGCTGTCTTTTGACTCAATCGCTAGCTTGGATGGATGCTGGAGGCTCAAGGGACCACCATGAAAAAGTGGATAAAATGCCTTATTGATCTGACAGTGCTTCTCATCAAGAAAGAGTTTAATGCATTGATACACCCAGAAGAAAAGAATATTGCATTTTTTTACAGCCTGCATTGCACCTGACGGGATGACAATTTCAGAAACAGATAGCAGCAATGATTAAGATCTCCCTAAGCCACTTTTCACTGTGTATCCGTCACCAGAAATTGTGGGAATGAAAGAGATTTTTATGGACTGTGTAAACCCATACAGAGCTGCCTCACTAACCT
Organism: Melanerpes formicivorus; assembly: GCF_026170545.1. Lineage (NCBI taxonomy): Eukaryota > Metazoa > Chordata > Aves > Piciformes > Picidae > Melanerpes > Melanerpes formicivorus. The sequence goes on along the minus strand of NW_027142367.1, from coordinate 16,244,949 downwards.
AAGAAACACGTGCTCAGTGGATGGCAACTCTCATCTCTGGCACTCTCCACTCTTCCTGGTCTTAATTACTTTTCAAGAAGAGAGAGGATCCAGGGGAATCAGTGTAGGTGGCATTTCTACTCATACACACACACTTTTGTTTCTAAAAGAGAGACAAGGCCAACAGAGACCTGAAAGTCATATCTAAGCCAAGGGAGAATAGAAATGCCTCCTCTTTCATTATTTCTACTTGAAGAGAATTTCTCCTGAAGTAATGCAAGGGCTGTTTGACTTAATTCTTTCATTCCGTAGAACTGCAGCTTTCCCAGAAGCACTTACACCTTGCTTAATTCTACTTCTACTATGAAATCTGGAGGGGTACAGGTTTATGTCTCAAATGGTATAAAAGATTCATATAAAATCTCTTCTTCTACAATGAAACTCAAGCAGCATTCAGTGGCAAATTGATTTCTGTGCAGAGAAAAGGGTAGTGTTAAAGCAAGGATCTGTGCTGTTGGACCAAACTCACTGATGTGGTTTCATACTCTTTAGCTGAGAGCTGCTAGCCACCCATGAATCACACTTACCTGTACCTAGAGGTGCAGAGTAATCTGGTTGTATACTCCCCATGAGCCAGCAACGGTCACTGGCAGCCCAGCAGGCAGCTGTGTCCTGGGCCTGCATCCAAAGCAGGGAGAGCAGCAGCACAGGGAGGGGATTCTGCCCCACTGCTCTGCTCTTCTGAGACCCCACCTGGAGCATTATGTCCAGTTCTGGTACAAGTCAAGGGAGGTTTTCCTGCCCCACATCTGGAGTAGTGTGCCCAGTTCAAAAGAGTCAAGAAAGTACTGGAGAGAGTCCATCAGAGGGCAGTGAAAATTATTAGGGAATTGGAGCATCTTTTCAATGAGGAAAAGCTCAGAGACTTGGAGCTGTTTAGCCTGGAGAAGAGAAGACTGAGAACAGGTCTTATCAATGCTCAGCAAGGGCTAAAAGGCAGGGGGCAAGAGGATGGGGCTAGGTTATTTTCAGTCATGCTCAGTGACAGGACAACAGGCAACTGGAACACAGAAGGTTCCATCCGAACATGAAGAAATCTTCTTTACTTTGAAGGTGGCAGAGCACTGGCACAAGCTGCCCAGAGAAACTGTGGAGTCTCCTCTGGAGACATTCAAAACCCACCAAGATGCCATCCTGTGCAACCTAGTCTAGGTGAACCTACTTTAGAAGGGGGATTAGACTGCATGGTTTCCAGAGGTGCCTTCTAACCCCTGCCTCTCTGTAATTCTGTCATTCAGTTCTCGCTCTTTGATCTGCCAACGTGCAGCCTGGCCCACGATGTGCATGTTGGAAGGCAAGGTTGGAGGGCAATGAAAAACAGTTCTCAGTGACATTGTAGTGAGTATAAAACTGTTATTAAATAAAAATCACTCTGATGGTATTTCTAATCAACAAAATACCTGTGATGTACTTGGAAAACTACCTGAAAGTGCTTCTCTATCCCAGTTCTTTCATGTAAACAAAAGCACTCTCACAATGCAGAGACAGGCTGCAAAAGTTTCAGTGTCATTTTCATTTTGTGTGAGATGCTTCTCATGAGGACATCTTTAGAAAACACTATCAATCTCTGTCATTTTCCCAGAGCAGCCATTAGTGAAATGTCACCTTCTGAGTTCCTCACACTGGGAGTGTATGCAGCTTCACCTTTTGAAGAGAAAAACTAAAGCAGCATAATCAGAACAGTTAGTCAAATCCACCTAAAGGTAGGATCCTTGCAGGAGACAAATAACTACATTAGATTACTGTAGCTATGGGGAGGGGGAGTGCTTTGGTTTCTCTCAACAGCTTCAGTATTTGACTATTCCACTTTCCCCATGGCCACCTTTAAACTTCTCATGCATGTTAAGTAAATAGCCCCAGATTCTGTAGTGCATCCATCCCTCACTTCTCCCTTTCAGGCATATTTATGCAATTAGCCAAGAAATCCTGGAGTGTGGCTTTTATGAAAGAGAACACCCCTCAGAGAGAAAGATCTTCCAGTGAGAAAGAAATGGGGAGGTTTTGAATGAGAAGGTGTCGATGGGAGAACATCACTAAGATAGATTCTGGATTTTCAGCTAGGTAAAAAAAAATACTTGAATAGTTCTGAGGCACAGAAACAGGAGACCAGGATTAAATGGATATTCTAGCCATGGACATTCAGTGCCTAAGTGGAGACTTTCAAGCCCTGTCTGGGTGTGTTCCTATGTGACCTGCACTAGATTCTATGGTCCTGTGCTGGCAGCAGGGGTTGGACTTAAAGATCTCCTGAGGTCCCTTCCAACCCCTAACATCCTGTGATCCTGTGAACTGATTTCCACACTCTCTTGTAACCCTTGGAGTCTGTAGTCATCCATACAAAAGATGGAAATTACTGTCAGCTCACCTAGCATAGAGTCAGATGCCTAAGGAATGCTTCTGACAGTGAGCCCAGCTTGTTGTGAGTTTCTGCAGTCAGGCATCAGCCTGCAGTGTCCTGAAGCAGCTTTTGAACATGTTCCTTGAGCTCCTCAATCATACAACCAGCAGAACCACCACCTCACCATCACTTTTCTCTGAAGAGAAAGAAAATGACCATTAAATTACTTCTTCATAGAGCTGGGGAACCAAGTGCTGCTAGTACAGAATCACAGAACGTTAGAGGTTGGAAGGGACCTCCAGAGACCACCCAGTCCAACCCCCTTGCCAAAAGCAGGGTACGCTAGGTGCTAAATGCATTTAGCAGCTTGACATCCTCAGAGCACTCAAGCACAGCTCTGTGGTACATCTGAAGTGCTAAAGAGCACAACTTGGAGGCAAATGCTTGGGCAAGAGCAACTGCAGAAGGATATGCATGCACACTGCAGATGTTTACAGCAAAAGGGATGTGCCTAGGGGAGAAGCTGCTTCCAGGGTTAACAGTGCAGGAGGATTTGTCTTTAGGTCATAGCTTTATAACTAGGAAAGTAAAGCTCATTCTTCCTATGTATTTATGTGTGATGTCATAATGCAGTAATGAGAGGTATCAGATGAAGATTAAGAGACACCTCTGTATTCAACAGGAAAAGCTATACTAATGTTAATGAAATAAGAGTTTTACACTTCCAGACCTTGGATTTGATAGAATTCTTTTTTTTCCTGTGCAACTGGGCTTTCAGGGGATTACCTTCTCGAGTTTCACCTTTACCTCTTTTGTTTCTTTTTAAACTAAAATGTTGATGAAGATGATTAAGTTGTCAACTTTATCTGCTAGATGCTGGGAAGAGAGCTGTAGTGCAGGAATTAATAATAGAGATGATGACATCTAGTGGTGCTGGAGAAATGAAGGCAAAGTGCATTGCAGTTTAATTCCCTCCATGTAAACTGAAAAGATTTAGCTGTGGTTATTCTTCCCCTTTCTTTTTGAATACACAAAAGTGCAGTGGCTTGAAATTTCCATTCTGCACTTTCATTTTGCTGGGAAGAAAACATCAAACAAACTAAAATGGGGTTGGGTTGTTGTGGTTTGGTTGTTTGGGGGGTTTGGTTTGGTTTGGTTTGGTTTGATTTGGTTTGGTTTGGTTTGGTTTTGAGACTGTTTGCTACCAGGTTGCACTGACCTCTCAGAGCTCTACAGCAACAAGAAAGTAATCACTGCATGTAGCTGTGTCTCCCTGATGAGACATCAGGGCTTAACTGTCTGTCTTTCCTAAGGAAGTTGGTTCCACTGTGATAAATAGAGATCACAGAATTTTCTCTCTTCTTACAAATTACATTACAGGAGATGAAAGGGCTTGGCAAGTGAATCCAAAGTTCTTTTTTTACTTTTGCAGCTTTGATTTCCACTACACTACCTTTGAATGTGATCAAATCATTTGCTGCACAATTATAGTGCCTGCACAAACGTGAATGGAGCAAAACAGGAATGGGTAGATTCAGATTGGATGTTAGGAAGAAATTCTTCCTCATGAGGGTGGTGAGACATTGGCACAGGTTGACCAGGGAGGTGATGCACAACCCTGGAGGTTATTAAGGCCAGGCTGGATGTTTCTCTGAGCAACCTGATCTAGTATGAGGTCTCCCTGCCCATGGCAGTGGGCTGGAACTAGATGATCCTTGAGATCCCTTCCAACCCTAACAGTTCTGTGATTCTATGATTCTATGTATCTAATATTCAATTTCATAGATTCATAGATCTTGAAGGTCATCTAGTTCCACGGGCAGAGACACCTTCCACTGGCCCAGGTTGCTCAAGGCTTCATCCACCCTGGCTCTGAACACCTCCAAGGTGAGAGCATCCACAAACTCCCTGGGCAACCTGTTCCAGTGTCTCATTTCCAGTATCCATGATCTTCCTAGTTCATAATTTACAGGTGATCAGAAGCAATCTGATTGCACTTTTATTATCTGATGATATAAAATATGGAAACAATTATCAAATGAATCAATACTTCAATATTTATGGGTTTACAGATACCTCAGTATCAGATTTTAACACATCTAGCAAGTAACTCTATCTAGAGAGTAGGATCATACAAGGAAATTTACATTACCCTCAACATTTCTACCTCTGTAGCCTAAGGATTCTGACAGCTTTATATTCTTGTTTCTCCAAGAGTCTCCTGGAAATTAAAAGCACCAAAAATAAGGCTTCCATTCATCATTCAGCTAACATTTGATGATGACACCTCTGTTTTCAGAAGGTATTTTATTTTCTCTTCCCATGTGCTCATGTTGTCTGAACACAATCACAGAATCACAGAATGGTCTGGTTTGGACAGGACCTCCAAAGGTCATCTAGTCCAATGCCCTCTGAAGTCAGCAGGGACATCCTCAACTAGATCAGGTTGCTCACAGCCCTGTTGAGTCCCACCTTGAATACGTCCTGGGATGGGACCCCAACCACCTCCCTGGGCAACCCGTTTCAGTGTTCCACTATTCTCATGGTTCAGAACTTGTTCCTAACATCCGATCTAAATCTGCTCTGCTCTAGTTTGAAGCCTTTGCCCCTAGTCCTGTCACTGCAGTCTCTCTCCATACTTCTTGTAGCCCCCTTCAGGCTGCTATTAGGTCTCCCTGGAGCCCCCTCTTTTCCAGGCTGAACAACCCCAGCTCCCTCAGCCTGTTCTCATAACACAGGTGCTCCAACCCCCTGATCATTTTTATGGCCCTCTTCTGGACCTGCTCCATCAGGTCCATGTTCTTTCTATATTGAGGGCTCCATAGCTGGACACAGTAGTCCAGGTTGAAGTCTCACCAGAGCAAAGTGGCAGAATCACCTCACTCAGTCTGCTGGATATGCTGCTTTTGATGCAGCCCAAGATGCTCCTAGGAGCCTGATGACAGGAACCACTTGTTCACACTTTAATACCTCACCTTGATTTTCATAAGAGATAAGTACATATATCTAGACTGAATTAAACTCATGACAATGATCAATGTGACATGAAAATAGACAGCTATATTATGCCACTGCCTGCATTTTGAGAATTCAGAGCTCTGCTACTCTCTAGGTGTCAAGAAGCAGCACACTTCATAGATGAGTTTGGCAAAAGAAAGAACAAAGATCTGAAGAGACATATTAATGGATGAAGTATGCTCTAATTTAGGTGGCCAGAAAGCTGGGGGAAAGGACCTTAAATCTTTCATATCTACAGGTGTTGATATAAATGTTGATATGGGCGTAAATAGGGTTAGACATGTAGTGCATTGATTATTTAATGATAAAAGGAATTAACCACATTTTCAGCAGTATCTTCCAACAACCTCCCCCCAAACAAAGAGACAGAAGGCTTCTCATTCTTTTCATAAACTACAGAGAGTACTGAAAGCTTGGCCTTTTCCCACTGAATAGACAGATGCAGTTTGTGTTTAACTTCCACCATTAACCATGCAAAAAGACAGGATGCAAGGGAGTGCCACAGCATGAAATTTGAAGCCAAAGATTTAGATTTACAAGAAACCCAACAGACTGACTGGAATGTAGCTACCAAAGCTCCAGATTAAGGAGGTAAAGACTATGCCTTTAATTATAAATATTTGGATCTCCCCATTGAGTTAATTTAGCCCTATGCTTATTTTCTTTCATCAAACCTGACATGATGTAGTCAACTTGGAGCAGTAGGATATCTTTAATTAAATCTTTGGTCGCTTACCATCCAAACTCCAAAGTATTTATTGTGTGACTGATATGTCAGTTATTAAGAGATCAATGAATGACAATACAAACAGGGGATACTCAGGTAGATTGCTTCATTATTCTACCTGATTTCCCAAGGCATCAATTAGGTAAGCTCTAATTACAGATGGTTTCAAAGTCCTAAGCTACAGCTTAATAAGTCATAATGGCAAGACTCATTGATGATGTTGCAAGCAGTAGGAAAAAGAAAGCAATTTTGTATTTGATGAGAGGAGATCTAATTTCAAATGATTAAACTAAGCCCAGCCACACTGCTTTTAAATTTATTAATATTGATAATCATAATGGAGGAATTATGTTGTGCTTTAGACTGCTAACTCCATATTCCAAATGCATTTATTTCACTGGAGGAAGTGCAGGCAGGCTTTTCAAAGACAAAATGTTCAGCTGGAAACCTGCTTGTTTGCCTTTTTTTGTTGCCAGCTTTTTTCCTATTAATGAGCTGAAATCTTTTCAGATACTTTCTCTTGGATATTTCATCAATGTTTGCAAACAAATCGTGTTTGCAGTTGAGCAGGATGTGTGAAAGTAAGTCTGGGTCACTTCTGCATTCTCTCTTCTTCCCTGCCCACTCCAGTCTCTTTGTAGATGTTGAGTTCCTGGAATGTGTCCAGAGAAGGGCAACAAAGCTGGGGAGGGGTTTGGAGCACAAGCCCTATGAGGAGAGGCTGAGGGAACTGAATTTGCTTGTCCTGGAGAAGAGGAGGCTCAGGGCAGACCTTATTGCTCTCTACAACTCCCTAAAGGGAGGTTGTAGCCAGGTGGGAGCTGGCCTCTTCTCCCAGGCAATCAGCACCAGAACAAGAGCACAGAGTCTCAAGCTGCATCAGGAGAAGTTTAGGCTGGATGTTAGGAAGAAGTTCTTGGTAGAGAGAGTGATTGGCCATTGGAATGTGCTGCCCAGGAATCACCATCACTGGAGGTGTTTAGGAAGAGACTGGATGGGGTGCTTGGTGCTTGGTGCTTGATTAGATGGTGTTGGATGATAGGTTGGACTTGAAGATCTCAAAGGTCTTTTCCAGCCCGGTTAATTCTATTCTATTCTATTCTATTCTATTCTATTCTATTCTATTCTATTCTATTCTATTCTATTCTATTCTATTGCACTTAGGTTAGTCCCTTAGAGAAACATGCACTCCACTCACAGAATAGCTCCCAGAAAGCATTTTCACACCTTGAATCATGGAATAATAGAATCATAGAATCATGGAATCATGGGATAATAGACTCATAGAATCCTAGAATCACAGGATCATGGAATCCTAGAATCACAGAACCATAGGATCACAATCACAGAATCTGAGAATGGTCTGGATTGGAAGGGAAATCCAAAGATCATCCAGTCCAAGCCTCTCTGCAGTCAGCAGGGGACATCTTCCACTAGATCAGGTTGCCCAGAGCACTGTAGAGCTTCACTTTGAATGTCTCCAGGGATAAGACCCAAGCCATCTCTGCAGACAACCTCTTCCAGTGTTCCACTACCCTCCTGGTAAAGGACCTGTTCCTAAAAGCCAATCTAAATCTGCTCTTCTGTAGTTTGAAGCCATTTCCCCTTGTCCTATCACTGCAGGCCTTTGGAAACAGACTTTTTTTCAGAAGTTTTCATGTCTCATTTCTACAAAACAATATTACAGTATGATGGAAATCTTTGAATAGGCCCCAGGCAAACAGAAATCCCAAAGGTATGAAGATCACCTTAGAAACTATCATTTGTCACTCATCTGCATCTCCAAAGAACCATGTACTTTGTTGAAATGGAAAGGAGAAAATGAAGATGTTTCTTTACTGGCTATCACCAGAGTTAAATCAAAGCAGGAGTCTTGGCAATAAATATCTCAGGAAACAATTGGGGGTTTTGTGGCAGAAGCAGTAAATTCAGCAAAGTACCTGAGAAGTAATTCAAAGGACTGCTCCTCATCCATTAATGGAAATAATGCCACTCTTCCTCCTGTCACTGTCAGAAAGGCTGCATTATGGAAATGTAGAGTTGCACAGAAAAGAGATTTGTGGTCATTATCATCTCTAGTGATGTTTGGAAGCACTGATTTTTTATCTTTAATTGACATTTGCTGGAAAGATAGCAAAACCAGGGCACATATTTCACACAGCGCCTCATATCTTTTAGCAGATCAATCTGTTTCTCCTGTTTCAGATTTTATTGCAACAGTGAGGCACAGGGTGAAGAGCACCTCTCTGGAATGACCCAGGAAGCCCATTTGTTGGCTCTTTTTTGTCACTATTTTTCCCCCCTCCTAAAGCACAGATGCTGTCTGAATATGGGTTAGTCTACTCAACTGTGCATTATATAAAATAGAAATGGGATGTGGACTGAGGTTTTGTGTCTAAAGCTCATCTTAGTTTCATTCTTAGAATATACAAAATCAGTGTTTTTCATATGTCATACTAGAAAGACTGATTGCCTTCTTTAAGATGATGTTAGTAATTGGGACATAAATAATTCTCTCTCCAAGTTCCTCAGCCAATTTTGCTGATTGAGACAATCAGCAGCAAATGAACACGAGTCTTAATTTTTTACCAATGAGGCAACAAAAGCAATGCATAAATAACACCTTCTGAAACTGTGTAGGCTGTTGCTGCCAAAACATCTCTAACTCCTCTACAAAGAAGGAAAGAGAGGAAGTCTCACCTCAACATAAGGAGAAACCTCATGGCAGTGAGAGTGACAGGCTGCCCAGAGAGGTTGTGGAGTCTGGAGACTTTCCAAACCTGCCTGGATGTGTTCCCGTGTGACCTGGCCTAGGTGACCCTGTTTTGGCAGGGAGGTTGGATTGCTTGATCTCTAGGGGTAGACAGGCGGATGATGGTCTCTTCTCCCAGGCACCTAGTACCAGAACAAGAGGACACAGTCTCAGGCTGCGCCAGGGGAGGTTCAGGTTGGATGTTAGGAAGAAGTTCTATACAGAAAGAGTGATTGCCCATTGGAATGGGCTGCCTGGGGAGGTGGTGGAGTCACTGTCATTGGAGGTGTTCAGGAGGAGACTTGATGGGGTGCTTGGTGCCATGGGTTAGCTGTTTGGGTGGGTTGGATTGGTTGATGGGTTGGACACGATGATCTTGAAGGTCTCTTCCAACCTGGTTTGGTTTATTCTAATAAAGGTTTATTCTAAATTCTGTGATGCTGTGAAACCTTACCATCCCATTCATAGGTTCTAATATTTTGGCTATAGTTAGGGGAACTCAGGCCACAGTAGACTGCAGTGATAGGACAAAGGGCAATGGTTTGAAATGAGAGAAGAGCATATTTAGACTGGATGTTAGGAACAAGTTCTGCACCACGAGGGTGCTAGAAGACTAGAACAGGTTGCCCAGGGAGGTGGTTGGGGCCCCACCCTCGGAGGTCCTCAAGGTGAGGCTGTACATGGTTCTGAGCAACCTGATCTAGTGGAGGATGCCCCTGCTGACTGCAGGGGGCTTGGACTAGAGGCCCTTTGGAGGTCTCTGATTTGATAGGGGCTGAATTAATGAGGCAGGAATTATAAAAATGTAGTTATCTTTATTTTTCCCCAAAACCCCGTCCCAAAATGAGGTATAAAATGTATTTGATTATTTACAGGTTCTGTTTGGTCATGAATTCTATCAGAATTCTTATACAGAAAGAGCGATTGCCCATTGGAATGGGCTGCCCAAGGAGGTGGTGGAGTTGCCATCATTGGAGGTGTTCAGGAGGAGACTTGATGGGGTGCTTGGTGCCATGGGTTAGCTGTTTGGGTGGGTTGGATTGGTTGATGGGTTGGATGCGATGATCTTGAAGGTCTCTTCCAACCTGGTTTGGTTTATTCTAAATAAAGGTTTATTCTAAATAAAGGATGTTTATGGGAAACTTTAGTACAATTTAGAGAATTCAGAAAATGGAAAAGGCTAAGCCACAAAACAGCTTTACCCCACTTTTAATCAGAGGCCCAGGAACCTTGGGAAAGCCAATGAGAATGCCAGGTTGTACTCAAGAGGATGGAGCAGGAATTTTGTGTTGGTCCCTAGGTCTCTGGTGGGTGGCAGGCTCCAGGAACTGCAGGTTTTATAATCCAATTGTGAATTATGCTGCACAATCCAAAGGAAAGGGACCCACCAGAATCACAGTGTCCATAGACATGGCTGCTACAAGGGGAAACATGTGAGCAGCATCAATGCAAGAAAGCCACAGGTTTGGAGACTTGATAGGGTGCTTGGTTGCATGGTTTAGTTGATGAGGTGGTGTTGGATGATAGGTTGGACACGATGATCTTGAAGGTCTCTTCCAACCTGGTCTGGTCTGGTCGGGTCTGGTCTATTCTATTCTATTCTATTCTATTCTATTCTATTCTATTCTATTCTATTCATGGCAGGCAGGGTCAGTCCATGGCAGGCAGGATCTGGGAGAAGCCAGGTCCAAACGGAGCAAGCAAGATGAAGGTGGGAGCCAGAGCAGGAGCAGGACAGAAAGCAGGAACAGGAGCAAATGAATGGTGATGGCACTGATCTCTTTCTGGTCACTCTGTTTAAGGAATTTCTAGACAATGTGTCCAAGGCCAATGAATAATGGGTGTGAAGCAACCCGCTTAATCATAGCTCCCAAACCCAGTGGACTTCCCCCACGGGGCGGGAAGAATGGTCACTAATTACCAGTCCCCTGGCAATTTCACACCTTGGAAGGCAATTTTGTGCCTTGGTCTTTCCCCATTCAAACCTCCACTGATGGAGATGGGGGAATGGGGGATTTGGAGCGCATCATAATAGTCACAGTATCACAGTATCACAGTATCACTTAGGTTGGAAAGGACCTCAAGGATCATCGAGTCCAACCTATCAACAGACCCCATGACTAGACCATGGCACCAAGTGCCACATCGAATCTCCTCTTGAACGCCTCTAGGGACGGTGACTCCACCACCTCCCTGGGCAGCACATTCCAATGACGAACGACTCGCTCGGTGAAGAACTTCCTCCTCACCTTGAGTCTAAACCTCCCCTGGCACAGCTTGAGACTGTGTCCCCTTGTTCTGGTGCTGGTTGCCTGTGAGAAGAGACCAACCCCTTCCTGGCTACAACCACCTTTCCCTTCCAACCCAAACCATTCTATGATTGTGTGATTAAGCTTTTACTAAGAATAGTGACACACATATCCACGTATGACAAACAGCAAATGATAATTTAGTTTTACATCTACAACTTTGGGGTTTAACTAATAGCATTGACAGGCTGGTTTTGAGTGGTCCATCAGGAACTGAGAAAAGCAAACCTATCCTCAAATTTAGCAGGCACGCATTTGAACTTCCACTGGGAAGTGTTTCCATGTCCACAAATTAAATGAGGCTAATAATGAGTGATCTGCTCAGGTTAAGAACACCAACAAATCAACTCGCTAGTGTAGGACACAGAGTTGCACAAAGGGGGAATAGAAAATGCTGCTCACATTACAAATGACAGATTCAAGGGTCTGAGGCTTGATATTTACATGTACTTTCGCTGTAGCACCAACTAGGCTGCCTCATAATTAGAGACAACTCCCAAGGGGTAGAAAGTAATTGCTCATTTGTAGATGAGGTGCTTCTGGATCAAGAAGCGATTAAAATGTTGAAATTGCACAGCTTGTTCTATTCACTCATATTATCAGATTAATTTGCTTTGATTTACCACACATCAACATTTACATGGTTTTCCTCAAACCCACCCCCACCCCCCCAAAAAAAAAAAAAGGTACTTCAAATAGAATAACTTTTTTAGTCCTTAATAATGTCAGTGCATGGGAGTGGAGAGATGGCCATTGCCTCATTAACATTTTGTTATTTATTCTAGAGTCATCATGTTGTGGACTGGACATGAAAAGCTTAGAGGTGCTTATGGTGAAATAAATTTCAGACTGGGACCCCCAGAGATGTGGGTTTAATTAATGAAGGTTTACTAGTAACATGTATCTATGAAGAAAAAGTAAGCTGCTAGTTTTCTTCATCGAATCAGGGAAGGTGTGACAAAAAAAATACTGATATCCTACTTTCACCTTTATTTAGAAACTAAAATCTCTACAGGGCTGTGATTTGTGTTGGTTTAAAGGTACAAACCTTTAAAACATATCAGGTGCCTGGAAAGTCAACTTAATGTATACAGAGAGAGGGAGAGAAAGAGAGATGATAGAAGTAGAGATAGAGATAGAGATGATGATAGAGATAGAGATAGAGATAGAGATAGAGATAGAGATAGAGATAGAGATAGAGATAGAGATAGAGATAGAGATAGAGATAGAGATAGAGAGATAGAGATAGAGATAGAGATAGAGACAGAGATAGAGATAGAGATAGAGATAGAGATAGAGACAGAGATAGAGATATAGAGAGATAGAGAGATAGAGATAGAGATAGAGATAGAGATAGAGATGAGAGAGAGAGAGATAGAGAGATAGAGGTAGGGATAGAGATAGAGTTAGAGATAGATAGAGATAGAGATAGAGATAGAGATAGAGATAGAGATAGAGATAGAGATAGAGATAGAGAGAGAGAGAGAGAGAGAGAGAGAGATAGAGAGAGATAGAGATAGAGATAGAGATGAGAGGGAGAGATAGAGAGAGAGAGAGATAGAGAGAGAGAGAGAGATAGAGATAGAGAGAGAGATAGAGATAGAGAGAGAGAGAGAGATGACAGAGAGATAGAGATAGAGATAGAGATAGAGATAGAGATAGAGATAGAGATAGAGATAGAGATAGAGATAGAGATAGAGATAGAGATAGAGATAGAGAGAGAGATAGAGATAGAGATAGAGAGAGAGAGAGAGATAGAGATAGAGATAGAGATAGAGAGATAGAGAGATAGAGATAGAGATGAGAGAGAGAGATAGAGAGAGAGATAGAGGTAGGGATAGAGATAGAGTTAGAGATAGAGAGAGAGATAGAGATAGAGATAGAGATAGAGATAGAGAGAGAGAGAGAGAGAGAGAGAGAGAGAGAGGGAGAGAGAGAGAGATGACAGAGGGATAGAGATAGATAGAGATAGAGATAGAGATAGAGATAGAGATAGAGATAGAGATAGAGATAGAGATAGAGATAGAGATAGAGATAGAGATAGAGATAGAGATAGAGATAGAGATAGAAAGTGAAAGAGAGAAAGAGAGAGAGAGAGAGAGAGAGCAGTAGAGAAATAGTGATGGAAATGATAGAGATAGTGATGTGATACATATATGGATAAAACCACAAATCCATGGAAATGGGGTGCAATGTATTTGTCAGTGCCAGGACTACCACACTATTTAGGATACAAAGCCCCCAGATTCCCATGGTGGGCCTTTCATAAGTGTCATTGAAGTGTCTGACAAAAATTGCAGTGGGCACATCTCTTACACAGATGGAACAGATGTGCCTGAAGCACTGAAGAGTTCAGAGCAGGCTTTACAGCCTACCCAAGAAGCCAGGCTCAGATTTTAACTAGCTGATTTAAGCTAGTCCAAGCATGTTTATCCAACTTGCTGCTACAGCAGAGTAGACTCAATGCCTGTACATGTAATGTGTAATAGGGGCAGCACTAAGAAACCTACCAGGTCTGGGGGAGGGTATCCTGAGGTGTATCAAGAAAAGTGTGTCCAACAGGTCTAGGGAGGTTCTCCTTCCCCTCTACTCTGCCCTGCTTACACCACACCTGCAATACCATGTCCAGTTTGGGGCTCCTAAATTCAGAAGAGACAGGGATCTGCTGGAGAGAGTTCAAGAGAGAGCAATGAGGATGATGAAGGGAACATCACTGCTATGAAGAAAGACTGTTTCATCTGGGGCTGTTTAATCTGGAGAAGAGAAGGCTGAGAGAAGATCTGATCAGTGTTTCTAAATATCTGAGGGGTGGGTGTCAGGATGAAGGTGCCAGGCTCTTTGTGGTGGTGTCCAGTAATAGAACAAACAACAATGGGCACAAGCTGGAATCCAGGAACATGAAGAGAAACTTCTTTGGTGTGAGGGTGGCAGAGCCCTGGAGCAGGCTGCCCAGAGAGGTTGTGGAGTCTCCTTCTCTGGAGACTTTCCAAACCCACCTGGATGTGTTCCTCTGTGGCCTGCCCTGGGTGATCCTGCTTTGGCAGGGCATTTGGACTGGGTGATCTCTGGAGGTCCCTTCTAAACCCTAATATTGTGTGATTCTGTGATTTCAACCTGCACAAAACCTATGGACACATTGGTCTATGATCTGCATCCATGAACTAAGCTACTTTCAACCAAAACAAAACTGAGGAAAAATACAAATGTGCTGGGGATTAATTAGACTGTGGGTGAAAGAGAAACAGAAAATTTTCATTAGTCAACAGAAAGTGTGATCCATAAGAATCTGGAGCTCTTGGTTTTAGACACTTTGCTTCAGAGAAGCAAACCCCAAAGCAAGAATAGTTCCCTAAAGTTATTTAAAATAAATGTTAAACAAAATCTCTGAGTTACAGCATTTAGTTGCTTTCCATTTCTGTGCAGATGGACCATGTTCAACGGGCAGTTTAGGGCAGGGGATTCACAGTGAACCTTGTTGCCCTCAGGAAAGGAAGGAAAGATGGAGAAGAGCTGTCAGAACACTGTATGTTGAGCTGCGTCGAACACAGATGGCCTCCAGTGTCTGCCAGCATAAAAGAAAATAAAGCAGACATTTCCCTGGTATCAGGCTCAATGATACCTCCTAAGAGACTGTGCTGGAGCTGGTTAAATAGCAGAGAAAACAGAGAATTAGGTTACAGGAATGTACTTGTCAGAGCAGAAAACCTCTCTCTGACCAGCAAAAGGTCTTTGGTCACCATTAGTGTTTTCACTTCTAGGCATAGTCCTTAGATTTCTGACATAAAAACACGGCATTGTTATGAGGCCTCAGTGAGGAGCAGCCTCTTTCTGGAAAGAATTGGAAGAGATTTTGAAACTACAAAATAGAAATACATTATTTTCATAATGAGAGAGAAAGAGGAAAGAAGGCAGGCAGGCAGGCAGGGAGATATTTTTTGCTCATATTTTCTAACAATGAAGGCTGCAGCCAGTTCTTTTAAGGTGTAGCCATGCTAGCATTCTTCCCTTGAGAATTTTGCTCAGTTGTATTTAATAGTACCTTGGATTCTTAGTCATCCTCCTTCTGAAGCAATTTCTCCTCCTATCTCACGCAAACATCTCTTGCTTCAGCTTATGCCCATCATCTTGCCCATTGTTCATGTTCCTCCCACCCCACACAGTTGTGAAGGGCCAGGCTCTGTCTCCTTGATAACTTCTCTCCTATGAAGAGAGACTGAGAGCCCTGGGGATGCTTAGTCTGGAGAAGAGAAGGCTGAGTGGGAATCTAATCAATGTCTCTAAATATCTGAGGGCTGGGTGTCAGGATGGAGGTTCCAGGCTCTTTGTGGTGGTGCCCAGTGACAGGACAAGGAGCAACAGCTACAAGCTGGAACCCAGGAGATTCTGCCCAACTTGCTGTGACTCTCTAATGAGTTGGAAATACTAGCCCTATTCCTAATGTAGAGAAAGCCAGTGTGTCTTAATTAATTTATTAGTGAAGACTGAAAGCTTGGAGACAAAACACTTCCCAGAGACACAGGTTGTTGATTCCTGAAGAAAAAAAATCACTTATTTTTAAAAATAACTGACAAGATGAGGTTGTTGTTGATAAGATAAGGTTGTTGTTAGAGGTACTGGATCTGGGACTTTCTTTAAGTGTCATCCTCAATGACAAATGTTTCAAACTTAATTTGGACTTCAGAAGGAAGTGCCATGGATGCACAAACAAACATCCACAAGAGGAATAAAGCCCTTAGAGGAAGTTAAAAATTATAAACTTTCCCACTGGTAATGAGATGCTACTGGAAGCAGCTCTTCAGATTTCTCTAGGGGTTTCTAGTTGCCAAGACAGACATAATATTTTCTCATTATTAGCTCTTCAGCAGAAGGAAAGTATCATGTTCTTTGTAGCCACATAAGGGGAAAAAAAACCAAGGGGTATTTTGAACAAGCAATTTAAAGCAGTAAAATAAAGGAAAGAGGACTGCAGGAATTGCGGTGAGGCACAATTACTGGAGCACAGGAGATAGGCTGGGAGCTCTGCTGTCAGGTGTCTTACAAATAACAACAACCAAAAAACAGTATTAAAAGAAACAAAAGCCAAAAAAAACCCAGCAGCCTACTTGTGAAAATTGATTTAAGAAGGGAAAGAGGAAAGAATAAGAAAAGCAGAGCACCTGAGCATATGTGTTCCTGCTCTACACCTGGTAATGCTCAATCTGCATAGCTTCATCATTCATCAGCAGAAGACAAGCAGGTGCAGATTGTGGAGGCATCATTTGGGCATCTTGTTGATCCAGCCCAGTCATCAGTTTCTCAAGCAGTAAACAAACCTTTTTCTGTTAGCCACTGTCTTCGGTAGGGCAGTGTATTTTACAGGCCTGCTTCCAAGTGTGGATGAGAGATGTCAGCCCAGCTGTGCTCTCCCGTAAGAAACAGCTTTCAAAAATAAGGACTTTTAGTGCCCCAAATGCAGGAGGTCGTTTTTCTTGCCATTTTCTTTAAGCACATCTTCCGATGCGTGGCTTTGTGCTGGATTCTTTCAAGCAGTTCCCTGAGGTCCTTCTTGAACTGAGGGTCCCAGAATATTGCAGATGCAGCCTCACCGGGGCAGAGTAGAAGGGGAGGAGAACCTCCCTGGACCTAATAACTACACCCAGGATGCCTGTGGCTGCCTTGGCCACAAGAGCACATTGCTGGCTGACGGTCCTCCTGTTGTTTACCAGGACCCCTAGGTCCTTCTCCCCAGAGCTGCTCTCCAACAGCTGCTGCCCCCAACCTATCCTGGTCCATGAGGTTGTTCTTTCCCACATGCAAGACTCTACCCTTGTCCTTGTTGGATTTCATTCAATTTCTCCCCGCTCAGCTCTCCAGCCTGTCCATGACTGGCTAAATAGCAGCAAAACCTGAGGGGTGTCAGCCACTCCTCCTAGTTCAGTGTCATCAGCAAACTTTCTGACAGTGCCCTCTGTGCCCAACATCACAAAGTCAAACCATTAACCAAGCACTGTGAGAAAAGCGAGAGAATTCCAGCAGTATGGAAGCACGTTCCGGATGAGGTATGCTCCTTTGGTAAAAACTATGCTCTTTGGCCTTAGAGCTGGCTACAGAATAGGAATCAGACTGTGCAGACCAGGGCCAAACTATACAGCAGATATTTGTGGTAGGCACCTAGCAGTGCTCTATCAGGAAACACAAGCAAACCATAAGACAGATGATGGCCACTACAGTTTGCTCCAATAAAATACCAAATAGCATTGGATTTTTTGAGTTGTCCTCCTAATGTCCAAGGAAAAAAAGAGAAGCTGAGAGCATTAAAAATAAAGAGTACATTTACATTGTACACCAGCTTGGAAAAGCAATAACTTAAACTGGATGTGAATAAACCTTTATTTTAGATTAAGCCTTTATTTAGAATAAACCAAACCAGGTTGGAAGAGACCTTCAAGATCATCGCATCCAACCCATCAACCAATCTTCAAAGCAATGGAACCACCCATGGTGACTAGGTTTAAAGGTTCTTTGATATGAAACACAGGGAAAACTCTTCTGCAGAAATAAATAAACTAATTTTTAACAAATAAATTAAAATCTGCAGTTTTAAATATGTATATGTATATATATATATATATATAAATATATAATGATTTTCATTTACTAATCACTTTTCTTTCAAAGCAATGGAATGGAAATACCCATGGTGAGCAGCAAATAGTTCCAGGTATAAGGTTCTTTTAATGTGAAATGCATGAAAAACTCTTCTGTAAAAATTAATAAATAAATGTAAATACATAAATAAATAAATATAAAACCCATTACTAAATTAATAAAATCTAAGCAACTTTTTAATATATGTATATAGGAGTTGGGGCTGTTGGGGCTGTTCAGCCTGGAGAAGAGAAGGCTCCGAGGTGACCTAATTGTGGCCTTCCAGTATCTGAAGGGGGCCTACAGGAAGGCTGGGGAAGGACTTCTCAGGATCTCAGGTAGTGATAGGACTAGGGGGAATGGAAGGAAGCTGGAGGTGGGGAGATTCAGGCTGGATGTGAGGAGGAGGTTCTTCACCATGAGAGTGGTGAAGCCCTGGAATGGGTTGTCCAGGGAGGTGGTCAAGGCCCCATCCCTGGAGGTGTTTAATCCCAGGCTGGCTGAGGCTCTGTCCAGCCTGATCTAGTGTGGGGTGTCCCTGCGCCTGGCAGGGGGGTTGGAACTAGATGATCCTTGTGGTCCCTTCCAACCCTGAATGATACTATGATACTATGATATATTATAATCTTAATTTACTAATTATTTTTCATTCAGAGCAAGGGAACCACCCATGGGGAGTAGTAAATAATTGGAGGGTTAAGGTTTTGGCAATGTGAAACATAGGAAAACTCTTCTGCAAAAATAACATAATAACTAAACAAATAAATAAATATATAAATATCTAACTCATCATAACCAAGAGAGAGAGATTATAGAGACAGAAGTGAGACAGAGAGAGAGCAATAGATAGATAGGTAGATAGGTAGGTAGGTAGGTAGGTAGGTAGGTAGGTAGGTAGGTAGGTAGATAGATAGATAGATAGATAGATAGATAGATAGATAGATCGATCTTCATTTTACTGTATCTGATAGGAAAAAATGCAGGAGGTGGAAAAGGAAGGAAAAGAAGAGCACTGGGGCAGATGACCTTTAAGAATATATTACCAGGAGCATTATGCATTCTAGCATGAAGTGTTGTCTGATTTTTCTCACCACTCCTTTAGTTTCTCACCTGAGCAATCAGAGCCATGTCTGGGAGGCCTCTGGCAAACAACACTTAATCTGTTTATGTCTCATGCCAAGGATCCTCAGTGAAACTGTAATTAGAAAACTAATTTAGGGGGCCAAAGTCCAAGCCTGAAAATACCTTTAGAGATGTAAGTTCTTATTTAAATGACTAATTCCCCTTGAGAAGCACTCAGACATGAATGCCATGGCAATGAGCCTTGCCTCTTTCATTTTCAGTGGATATATGACAACATCTCTGTAGTGCAATAGCAGCTGCTCTCAATAATTCCAGGAAAAGCACAGCTAAAGACACTTTGCGCCCGCAAAAAACCTCTGTCCTGTATGGTTTACATCTCCCAAGAGAGATTGGTCCATGTGAGGTACGATATTTCTGTGCTCTGTACCGTATATCAGAGAAAATTCTTATAAGCTAAGAAAATAACAAAAAGCTAAGCATAAATTGCATAATTCCAATATTCTGAATAGCTCACTGAAGGTGGCTATGTATTCATGGATTCATGGAATGATTTGGGTTGGAAGGGACCTTCAAGATCATCTGGTTCCAACCCCCCTTGCAATGGACACAGACACCTTCTGCTACACTGCATTGATCAAGGCTTAATCCAACCTGGTCTTGAACATCTCCAGGAAGGGGACATCCCCAACCTCCCTGGGCAACCTGTTCCAGTGTTTTATCACCCTCACTCTCCAGAATTTCTTCCTAATCTCCAATCTCAATCTGCCCTCCTCAAGATTCAATCCATTCCCTCTCAGGGAAGTCATTGTGCCCCTGTACTCAGCACTGGTTAGGCCACACCTTGAGTACTGTGTCTAGTTCTGAGCTCCTCAGTTTAAGAAGGACATTGAGACACTTCAATGTGTCCAGAGAAGGGCAATGAGGCTGAGAAGAGGCCTTGACCACAAGCCCTATGAGGAGAGGTTGAGGGAGCTGGGATTGTTTAGCCTGGAGAAGAGGAGGCTCAGAGGAGACCTTATTGCTGTCTACAACTTGGTTGTAGCCGGGAGGGGGTTGGTCTCTTCTTCCAGGCAACCAGTACCAGAACAAGGGGACACAGTCTCAAGCTGCGCCAGGGGAAGTTTAGGCTTGAGGTGAGGAGAAAGTTCTTCACAGAAAGAGTCATTCACCATTGGAATGTGCTGCCCAGGGAGGTGGTAGAGTCACCGTCCCTGGAGGTGTTCAAAAAGGGATTGGATGTGGCACTTGGTGCCATAGTTTAGTCATGAGGTCGGTGGTGACAGGTTGGACTTGATGATCTTTGAGGTCTTTTCCAACCTTGGTGATTCTGTGATTCTGTGATGCTAGCACTACAAGCCCTTGTAAAAAGCCCCTCCCCAGCTTTCTTGTAAACCCCTTTCAGGTCCATGATTGCAAATGTAAGTTCTGGTTTGATTTTGGGGTAAAACCTACAGGTGATTCAAAGCAGAGTCCTCCAACATTAAAGAACATTAAACAAATAGATGAAGCAGTTAATCATTCATTTGGAAAGACACAGCACACATAGAAATATGTTCCTCTGTTTTAAAACATACATGATTGGGTTCAGCTCTTTACCTGTGCAAACTTAGTCTTACAATATTGTTTTGAACAGGTTGCTAAACTGAGGGAAATCAATTTTACTTCAGTGCTATTATAGAATCATAGAATTGTCAGGGTTGGAAGGGACCTCAAGGATAATCTAGTTCCAACCGCAGGGACACCTCACACTAGACCAGGTTGCTCACAGCCACATCCAACCTGGCCTTAAAAACCTCCAGGCTTCAGGCTTCTACCATCTCCCTGGACAACCTGTTCCAGTGTCTCACCATCCTCATGGAGAAGAACTTCTTCCTAGTGTCTAATCTGCATCTACCCATTTCTAGTTTTGCTGCATTCTCCCCAGTCTTGTCACTACCTGACACCCTAAAAAGTCCCTCCCCAGCTTTCTTGTAGCCCCTTTCAGATACTGGAAGGTCACAATAAGGTCTCCTGGGAGCCTTCTCTTCTCCAGATTGAACAGCCCCAACTCTCTCAGTGTTTTCTCATAGCATAGGTGCTCCAGCGCTCTGATCATCCTCATGGCACTTCTTTGGACACCTTCCAGCACATCCAGATCATTCCTGTACAAGGGGCTCCAGAACTGGACACAGTACTCCAGGTGGGGTCTCACCAGAGTGGAGCAGAAGGGAAGAATCACCTCCCTCGACCTGTTGGCCACACTTCTCTTGATGCAGCCCAGGATGTGATTTGCTTTCTGGGCTGCAGGTGCACACGGGAGGCTCATGTTGAGCTTCTCATCCACCAGCACCCCCAAGTTCTTTTCTTCAGGGTTGCTCTCAACCAGGGCAACTTTGGCATTTTACCCACTGCTACTCTGCCCCATTTGTTAAACTAAACTGTGGTGGGCAAAAGCTGTGATTTTCCACACAGAAACAAACAAATGCTCTACTGATCAAATATTTTCTCTTTGCAATATAAGAACAAAGATTTTTGTTCAAGGTAGCTATGCAAGGTCTGTCAGATTCAGTGCAGTGTCTCTTACTAATGGCCTCTAAGCCAACCCTCAGATAGCCATAAGCCTCCAGCATTATCTAAGATGTATTTGAAGGGAAAAAAATTTGCTTGACACTAGAGGAAAAGGTTAGAGCTACGCTGCAGGGATTCTAATTCTTAGTTTCATTAAGGAATTAAATTAGAGCAGAACTTTTACCCTTTCCTCCCCCCCCCTCCCCCCATCACAAAAAGAAAGAATCTTAACCTCAAACAGAACTGCTCCTCATCTTCAGGATTTTGCAACCTTTTCTTCACAGCCAGGGCAAAGGCCTCTGCATTGATATTCTGAAAGGAATCTGCATGACATTGTTAGGAATGGGCAAATGATCTGAAAGTCCCTACACAGCCAATATAATTCTGATTAAAGCTTTGGCATTTGTTTTCTTGCTCTTTGGAGCAGACAGTGTGCTTGCCTGGAATTAGAAATATGAAAGGCAGAGCAGCTTCCTACTGTGCAGAGAGAGCTGCTCTTTTTTTTTCCCCCTCCTCCTTTCCAAAATGAAGCCAAGTTTGCAAACTTTTATTTTTGTTGCTGTTGTTTTGAGGGCAGATCATTAAAATGGGGCCACCCTTGTTTTCCCTTTCAGAATGACATGTGCTACATCTCAGACATTTTCCTCCAGAAAGACCTTGCTCTGCTAGCTCACTAACTGCTATTTCAGCTCTAGCAATTTTAACTGGGAACACCATGATTTTTTAGGTCTTCAAGCAAAGAGATGTATATAGCTATTGGGAAAATATTATGCATTTTAGAAGAGATACAAATTAAATATCTTTAGTCCAAACCCTGTAGTCTTGAAGGTTTTGGTTAAATGTGCATCACATGGACATGCAGCCCCACTTCAAACTCCAAAATAACAATTCATTGACTCATTTCCATTTAAGTGCAGCTACTGAGAATGCAGGGTGCAGGCACTGCAGCAGTGGAACAGGTTGCCCTGGCAGAAGCCCCATCCCTGGAGGTTTTAAGGCCAGGCTGGCTGTGGCTCTGAGAAACCTGATCTAGTGTGAGGTGTCCCTGCCCATGGCAGGGGGGTTGGAACTGGATGATCCTTGAGGTCTCTAATCAACCCCAACAATTCAGTGGTTCTAAATGCAGAGCAGATTTCTGGGTGAAGTAAAGCTCTTTCCTTAGCAACTAAAAGGTCTTGTGCCTGTCTACATTTACATCCTTCACTGACAATGTGTATTTTTCCAAAAGCTTAACTCCAGCCTGCTGAATTATTTAAGATGCCCATTCATATAATCTGTGGGCTGTCTAAATTGGATCTAATTTATCTTTTTTCCCAGCTTACTTCCAGCTAATGTGCATCTAATCACTAGAACAAAGTTTTCAATGATTGAATCCTATGGAAAGCACTCAGACATGACTCTGCTATATCCCCAGACATGAGCCAGGCTTTTCAGTAAATGTGATGCTTCCTCTGAACAAACATAATAAAAGGATTTCCTTTTCCAGTACTCTGATGCATTCTTTCCTTTCTCTTGATAAGCCTGAGCTAAAAAGGCAAAGAGGCTTATTGGAACAGACACTGACACTGAGAAGGAGAAGAATGTTCTGCTTGTATGGCTGTCACTAGTCTTTGATATGACAGTTGCAAAGTTAATTCATTCACTGTTCTGTGACTCACTTTCCTCCTATGGTAAGGCCAATGTAAAATGGTCCTGCTGCTACCTGAGAGGGAAGGATCAGGATGTGGCCAAGTGCTGCGTTTTGATCACAACAATCCCAAGCAAAACAACAGGCTTGGGGCAGAGTGGCTGGAAAGCAGCCCAGTGGAAAAGGATCTTGGAGGGAGGGGGTGCCTGGTGGATAGCTGAACATGAGCCAGAAATGTGAACAGGTGGCCATGAAGGCCAGCAGCATCCTGCCCTGGATCACACCCAGTGTGTCCATCAGAAGTAGGACAGCGATGGTGCCCCTGTACTCAGTCCTGGTGAGACCACAGCTTGAGCATTAGATTCAGTTCACAGGATAGGAAAGACATTAAGGTGCTGAAGGCTGTCCAGAGAAGAGCAGCAAGGCTGGAAGGGGGTTTGGAGGGTATTGTACTAGGAGCTGCTGAGGGAGCTGAGGCTGTTTAGTCTGGAGAAGAGAAGACTGAGGGGAGACCTTACTTCTTTCTACAACTCCCTGAAGGGAGGTCGGAGTGAGGCTGGTGCTGGTGTCTTCTCCCACATAACCAGGAATAGGATGAGAGGAAATGGGCTGAAGTTGTGCCAGGGGAGGTTTAGGTTGGATATTAGGAAACATTTCTTTGCTGCGAGAGTGGTGAGGGGTTGGAACAGGCTGCCCAGGGAGGTGGTGGAGTCACCATCCCTGGAGGTGTTCAAGAAGCTGTAGCTGTGGTGCTTCAGGATATAGTTTAGTGGTCATGGTAGTTGGGTTAGGGTTCAACTTGATGATGTTAAAGGTCTTTTCCAACCTTAATGGTTCCACGATAAAATCTGTAATTAAGCATTTGACATTTTCCAATTATGATTTTTTTTTCCTTCAATTTAATTTCTTAATTATGTGAGGAATAAAATCTTTTTTTTTCCTGCCATTTCAACTCGAATTTCATAAAGGGAGTAGTAATAAATTTGCTGTAATCACTTGGAGCTGTTTTACATCACTGACGTTTAAGCAAAACTCCCTACTAATTTTGTTGAGGTTTCTTTTATACATGCAAGGCAGCGTTGCCTGACAGCATTAGGAAGCACCTAAGAACAATGACATTGTATTTGCCAACTGAATGCCTTCAGAATGTCTTGTCATCACCACGTGCCCAAATGATTTATAAAACATCCTTGCATGATAAACCAAACCATTTCCAGCTGCTTGTGAGACTAACAGCCTGAGAGCTACTTTCTATAGCTACTGTGCTTCATAGACACTGTCACTCAAAAAGGTCTGACCAAGGGAGAGGGGGAAGAAAAAAACTAAAAGCCAACAGCTTGGGGGTTTGATGTCTTGGCTTACATGAAATCTAACCATTACACCAGTAACAGATGACAAAGAGTCTTCGGAATAAACTAGGGGAGATTTACAAAGAAAGAGAAAGAACAGAGGAGGGCCACGAAGATGGGCAGAAGGCTCAAAAACCTCACCTATGAGGACAGGCTGACAGAGTTGGGGCTGTGTAACCTGGAGAAAAGAAGGCTCCAGGGAGACCTTAGAGCAGCCTTCCAGTACCTGCAGGGGGCTACAAGAAGGCTGGAGAGGGACTGGTTACAAAAGTATGTAGTGATAGGATGAGAAGGAATGGATTGCAGCTTGAGGAGAGCAGACTGAGACTGGAGATTAGGAAGAAATTCTTGACAGTGAGGGTGGGGAGACACTGGAACAGGTGGCCCAGGGAGGTTGTGGATGCCCCCTTCCTGGAGGTGTTCAAGGCCAGGTTGGATGAGGCCTTGAGCAACCTGGGCCTCATTGCAGGGCTGGTTGGAAGTCAATGATCTGTAAGTCCCTTCCAACCCAAAATATTCAATCAATCTATGAAAACTCTGAGATATAGATATATAGATATATAGATATATAGATGAGAGAGAGAGAGAGAGAGAGAGAGAGAGAGAGAGAGAGAGAGAGAGAGAGAGAGAGAGAGAGAGATGGATGGATGATTTTTTTTCCTAATAATACATTTAACCCTAAAAAAAGAACAGGAGATAAAAGATTTACCCTTTGCAGAACTATAAAAAGTACAATTTTATTGCCTCTTTTCTTCTTGGGAGAAAATCCTAGCAAACAAGCCAGAGGTTACTATGATTAAAGATACTTATATAGAGAGGTCTCACATTTTTTTCTTGTCTTCCTTTTTAACCAACAGAACCATTCTGCCATGGAAATGAGATCTCCATTGAGGGTAGTTGGCTATAGTTACAAAAATAAAAGTAGACACACACACACACACCCTCAAAGAATGGGGGCCAATGTCTCCTCTAAACTACAGCTACAAAGAAATCAAATCTGTGATGAAAGTCCAGCTGCTGTGATTGATGTGCATTACTTTGATAGAACTGATCTTAGAAACTGATGTCCCAACATGAGACAAGCGCAGCTCTTTGAGCAAATAGTGCTTCGCTGGTGAGGGAACTGAACTTGGCTTTGGTTCATTAGAGAGGAGGATACATGGTCCTTTTGCATAACATCTCCAATTTTCTTCATGGCACTTGGCAGGAGCCACATTAGTATCACACTAATTGCATTGTACTTCACAATCTTTTCCTCTAACTCAATTTCTCAGAATTAACCAATCTCCATAGAAAAGTCATCTTCCCATTTTCCTTCCTCTTATCTCACTGAAACCTTTATTCAATGAGCCTCCTGAAGGATGAAAGACTGTTCTTTGTAATTGGTTCAGTTACTTCTCCCTGAAGAATAATATATTCAAGAGTAATTTTTGACAATGGAGAACTTTCATCCTAAAGGTAAAAAACAATTTCACATTTTCACCAGGCACCAGTATTTATCTAGTGACTTTTTTCAGCCTTATTCAACACCTTTGTTGGTGACATGGACAGTGGCATCAGCAAGTTCACGGGTGACACCAAGCTGTGTGGTGTGGCTGACATGCTGAAGGGAAGGGATCCATCCAGAGGGACCCTGACAGGCTGGAGAGCTGTGGATAGAGACACTCCAGACCTGGGCAGCTTGGAAACAGCTTTCACTGAGCTTTTACATGAGCTTTTAACTTCATGTGAAAAAAGCAGCAGAAGAAATGAGCACCTTGCCAGATGTTCATTGTCGAAGCAGCTGAGCTCTGTTTTGGCTGAGCCTTGCAGTTCTTGCAAGACAACACAGGAGATGTCATCTTTTGCAGGGCTGCAGATGAAATCAGGTGTTGAGCATGGAGGGAGCACAATTTGCTCTAAACATTTTTACAGGTCTCAGCAAAAACTTTGTTTCATTAAGGGTGTAAGGAAAAAAATAAACAACAACCACCAAACCTTTTGCAAACAAAAATGCTAATAACTTTAGATGATAAATGCTTGCCTTCCCCAAGACATTAAGCCATTTATTTGTGCAGGCTTTGCAAAAACTGTAAACTGAGTTACAGAACAAGTTTCCATCCCTCTTATATGGCAGCTCTAAAGGAATTCTCAAAAGAGTGGACAGGACTGGAAAGGAGGAGCTCACATGGCCCCTGTATAACTGACAAGCAAATGTGGGTGAGCTGCTCAGAGAGGAGGAAAGGTACAAAGATTTATGTCTATGTCCTGTGCTCAACTGGGACAGAGTTAGTTTTCTTCCTGGTAGCTGGTAGAGTGCTGTGGTTTGGATTTAGTGTGAGAATGGTGTTAGTGACATGGTGATCTTTTAGCAGTTGCTAAGCAGTGCTTATACTAACTCAAGGGCTTTTCAGTTTCCCATGCTCTGGCAGATGCTGGGAGGGAGCATGGCCAGGACAGCTGACTGAAGCTGGCCAAAGGGATATTCCATACCATAGAATGTCATGCCCAGGATATAAACTGTGAGGAGCTGGCCAGGGAGGCAAACTGATGCTCAGGGACGGGCTGAGCTGAGCATCAGAGAATGGTGAGCAATTGTATTGTGTATCACTTGTCTTCCTTGGGGCTTTTTGTTCTCTTTTTTATTATCATAGAGTCATAGAATCACTTAGGATAGAAGGGACCTCTAAAGGCCATCTAGTCCAACCCCCCTGCAGTAAGCAGGGACATCCTCAACAAGATCAGGTCTCCCAAGAGCCTTGTCAAGCCTCACTTTGAATATCTCCAGGGATGGGGCCTCCTTTTTATGGTTACTACTCTTATTGTTCATATATTTTATTAGTGCTGTTGCTGCTATTATTAATTTTATTCTTTTTTTAGCTACTAAACTCTTCTCTCAACTCACAAGTTGTATGTTTTTATGGATTCTCCTCCCTGTCCTGCTGGGAGTGGGGAGGAGTGAGGGAATTGCTGGTTGGAGTTAAACTCCCATTTATTCCCTCAACCACAATGGTAGGGAAATGATTTTGTTTGTTTTTTTTCTTCATTCTTTCCTCCTGAAATAAGGAGATATCTGTCAAAGATAATCCTGGGGGGGGGGGGGGGGAAAGCCAGCAAAGTATTCAGGATAGACTACTAGGAGTAAAAAAACAAATGTTACCAATAAGCAGTATAAAGTGCAGCAATTGTCATGGGACAACTTTCACTGCACCCGACCTGCTGGGTCCTGATGGGGTGCATTTATCTAGAAGGGGTAAGAGAGTCCTAGCACTGGAGTTGGCAGGGCTCATTAGGAGAGCTTTAAACTAGGTCTGAATGGGGTGGGTGAGGATATTGGTCCCTCTGCAGAGCTAAGAGTAGGGCACAAGGTAGGGTCAGTTGAGCAGTCAGGAACCCAGCTGCGATGCGTGTACACCAATGCATGCAGCCTGGGCAACAAGCAAGAGGAGTTGGAGGTCCTGATCCATCAGGGCGACTATGATGTAGTCGCCATCTCAGAAACTTGGTGGGACAGCACCCCGGATTGGAGCGCTACAATGGGGGGTTACAGGCTCTTTAGGAGAGACAGGCGAGGGAGAAGAGGAGGAGGGGTGGCTCTGTATATTAGGGAGTCACACTCTGCCACAGAACTTGAGGTAGAAGATGAGGGAATTGAGAGCCTGTGGGTTAAAATAAGAGGGCAGCCCAACAAATCTGACATCCTGGTTGGAATCTGTTACAGACCACCCAACCAGGATGAGGAGGCTGATGAATTGTTCTACAAGCAACTGGAGGCCATCTCAAGGTCATCAGATCTTGTCCTTGTTGGTGACTTCAACCTTCCAGATATCTGCTGGGAACTTAATTCAGCAGAGAGGAGGCAGTCCAGAAGGTTCCTGGAGCGAATGGAGGACTGCTTCCTGACACAGCTGTTAAGCGAGCCTACCAGGGGACAGGCTCTGCTTGACCTGCTGTTCTGCAATAGGGAAGGGCTGGTGGGAGACGTGATCGTGGGAGGCTGCCTAGGGTGCAGTGACCACGAGATAGTGAAGTTTTCAATATGCAGGGAGATAGGGAGGAGCACCAACAGAACCTTCACCTGGACTTCCAGAGGGTGAACTTCAGCCTGTTTAAGAAACTTATTTGTAATGTCCCCTGGGTACCAGCCCTCATGAACCAAGGGCTTCAGGAAGGTTGGACCTACTTCAAACAGGAGCTCTTGAAGGCACAGGAACTGGCAGTTCCCACGTGCCGGAAGGCAAGCCGGCGGGGAAGGTGACCAGCCTGGATGAGCAAGCAGCTCCTGGAGGATTTAAGGGGGAAGAAGAGGCTGTATCACCTTTGGAAGGAGGGGAAGGCTTCTCAAGGTATGTTCAAGGAAGCTGTTAGATTTTGTAGGAATAAAATTAGGGAGGCAAAGGCCCAGCTGGAACTGAAGCTGGCCACCTCTGTCAAAGAAAATAAAAAGCATTTTTACAAATATATTAACAACAAGAAGAAGGGCAGGAAGAACCTGCACTCCTTATTGGACCTGGAGGGGAACATGGTGACCGAAGACGAGGAAAAGGCTGAGGTCCTGAACACCTTCTTTGCCTCAATGTTTAACAGCAAAGGAGGAGTTCAGGATGAGTGGCCTCCTGAGCTGGGCGATGGGGTCGGGGAGCAGTGTAATGCCCCGGAAATCCATGAGGAATATGAGCCAGCAGTGTGCCCAGGTGGCCAAGAGGGCCAATGGCATCCTGGCCTGCATTAGGAATAGTGTGGCCAGCAGGAGCAGGGAAGTCATTGTGCCCCTGGACTGTGCTTTGGTTAGGCTGCACCTTGAGTCCTGTGTCCAGTTCTGGGCCCCTCAGTTTAAGAAGGACATCGAAACACTTGAACGTGTCCAGAGAAGGGCAACAAGGCTGGGGAGAGGCCTTGAACACAAGCCCTATGAGGAGAGGCTGAGGGAGCTGGGATTGTTTAGCCTGGAGAAGAGAAGGCTCAGGGGTGACCTCATTGCCCTCTACAACTACCTGAAAGGTGGTTGTAGCCGGGAGGGGATTGGTCTCTTCTCCCAGACAAGCTGCACCAGAACAAGGGGACACAGTCTCAAGCTGCGCCAGGGGAGGTTTAGACTCGAGGTGAGGAGGAAGTTCTTCACCCAGCGAGTCATTCGTCATTGGAATGTGCTGCCCAGGGAGGTGGTGGAGTCACCGTCCCTGGAGGCGCTCAAGAGGGGATTGGACGTGGCACTTGGTGCCATGGTCTAGTCATGGGGTCTGTGTTGATAGGTTGGACTCGATGATCCTCGAGGTCCTTTCCAACCTAAGTTATACTGTGATACTGTAATTATTTCACTGTAGCTCTACTCTCTTCTGCTGGAAAAGCACATGAGACACAGAAAGTAAACTACCTGAAGAGAAGATAAACAAAAACAAAAACAAACCAGAAAATTTATAAAACAAAGAGGCATTTTAGATCCTTCCTGATTTTAACCAGGTATAATTACTTTCATTTCAGTGTAGATCTGAATTTATGGTATCCTCTGTCTAGATTCCAGAAATGATTCTTTTATGAAGATATTTATCATGTGTGTGCATTTTGCTATTTGCTAAATGCAAACTGTCATGTTCAAGCCCACAATGTTTGTGCCTTGGAGTAACTTTACATGCCTGAGTAACTTTCTTGACTGAAAACAATAGACGAGGACTTCAGCAGAGCTCCACCTCCTAAGAAAATTATTCCTTTGACCAAATATTTGGGGAGTCAGCTTTCCAGCTAGCTGAAAACAATATATCACAACAAGGAAATATGTAATCCAGGAAAGAAATATATTCCTTAGGAAAAAAAAAAAAAAAAAACAACAAACCAACAACAATAACAACAAATAAACATAACTTATGTGACAGAGAGATGATTGTGATGAGGAAAAAAACAGCTGTCAGTGCTTTCTTTCACACTGATATTAACACCAACAGAGCATTTTGCGTGGTTTCAATTATATTGCCTCTTTTCTTCTTTTTCTTATAGACCTGGAAATAAATAATATTGAAATAAATATTGAAATATATTTGAATGAATAAATATTCAAATAAATAAATATTAAAATGAATAAAAGTTTAAGTAAATGAAAAAGATTCAAATAAATAAATAAATAGCTTATTTAGAAAATGTTTGAATAACTTTAAATAACAATTAAATGCAAAAAATAAGTATTTCAATAAAAATTTAAATAAAGATACACATTATTTAAGTAAATAAACACTTGAATATTTCAAAACAAATTCGACATTGCAATAAGTAAAGAGTTTAAATCTATAAATAGTTAAATGGACAGATGAACATCAAAACAAGATATTTATCATAGTATCATAGTATCATTCAGGGTTGGAAGGGACCACAAGGATCATCTAGTTCCAGCCCCCCCTAGATCCCACACTAGATCAGCCTGGCCAGAGCCTTATCCAGCCTGGTCTTAAACACCCCCAGGGACGGGGCCTTGACCACCTCCCTGGACAACCCATTCCAGGGCTTCACCACTCTCATGCTGAAGAACCTCCTCCTCACATCCAGCCTGAATCTCCCTGCCTCCAGCTTCATTCCATTCCCCCTAGTCCTATCACTACTTGAGATCCTGAGAAGTCCTTCCCCAGCCTTCCTGTAGGCCCCCTTCAGATACTGGAAGGCCACAATTAGGTCACTTCGAAGCCTTCTCTATTTAAGCAATATTTGAACATTCAAGAAATACTTGAGTACTAAGGTAAATAAATATTCAAACAAGCAAATATTTAAAACAACTATTTAAATGAATGTTTCAATGATTACTTTAAAATAAATATTTGAATA
This sequence comes from Melanerpes formicivorus, assembly GCF_026170545.1. Classification (NCBI taxonomy): domain Eukaryota; kingdom Metazoa; phylum Chordata; class Aves; order Piciformes; family Picidae; genus Melanerpes; species Melanerpes formicivorus. Next base: position 16,213,747 of record NW_027142367.1, on the reverse strand, counting down.
ATTAACTTAAATTTAAATTAAATGCATGGATATTTAAATAATTAACAAATTATTAAATTTTTAATTGAATAATTAACACATTAATAAAGAATTAAATAATTTAAATACAAATCTCTATTAAAATATGTAACTAATGATTTTAATATTTAGCTAAATATTTAACTAAATATTTTAGTAAAGCAACATGTAATGCCTATACCACAATTATTACAATTAAATAGCTAATAATAAAACCATTCAAATAGTTTGGACAAAAATAAAGTCATTCACATATTAATAATTGTTACTAATTCAATCCTGAGTTACCAACATTATGTATAGCTATTAATAATGTTTATTATTAATAATAGTTAAATGGTTATATAATGAACTGATTAAATACTTCAATATTTAATACGGATGACAGGAAGTGATCGTCAACCACACTGGATCTCACAGTTCCCCTGAAGCTCTTGTGTTATGCAATAGTAATAGTCTACAACTCAATTCCACTGGAAGCAGATGACATTATACAGCATCCTGCTCTAGATTCATTCCAGATCCTCAGAATTAGGTCAATTTAGAGGATGTGGTGAGGCATTCCCTCTGAAACAGCATTAAGGACAAACGTTCGCTGGTTTACAGATTAATAATAAACGCTATGGAGATGCTATTCCTGGAGAAGGTTCATGGATCCATAGAATGGTTTGGGTTGGAAAGGATCTTGAAGATCATCCAGTTCCAACCCCCTGCCATGAGCAGGGACTCGTCCCACTGGCCCAGGTTGCTCAAGACTTCATCCAACCTGGTCTTGAATACCAATACGTGGCTCAGTTGGTAGTGCATAAGACCCTTAATAGGAAGGTCGTGAGTTCAAGCTTGCAGTGGGCAGTAGTGTCCTCCCTACTCTAGTCATGAGGTCTGTGGCCTGCAGTGGGCAGTAGTGTCCTCCCTACTCTAGTCATGGGGTCTGTGGTGACAGGTTGGACTCGATGATCTTTGAGGTCTCTTCCAACCTTAGTGATACTGAATACTGAATACCTCCAGGGAGGGTACATCCACAGCCTCACTGGACAATTTTGTTCCAGTGTCTCACTATCCTCACTGTCAAGAATTTCTTCCTAATATCCATTCTAAACCTGCTCTCTTCAAGAGTTTTTGAAGAAAGGAAGGTAGAGGCAGGGGTTTTCTCTCCACATTAGCTCTCTATGATAGTAATACTGCAATGACTTCACAGCTCACCAAAACTGAATGGCTGCTTTTGAAAGTCTCGTCCTTAAGAAATCATAGAAGAAATCATAGAATCATAGAATGGCCTAGGCTGGAAGAGACCTGAGAGATCATCTATTCCAACCTCCCTGCCATGGACAGGGATGCTTCTCAACTAGCCCAGGTTACTCAAGGCCCCATCCAACCTGGCCATCTCCAGGGAAAAGGCTTCTACCACCTCTCTGGACAATCCATTCTAGAGTCTTGCCACCCTTGTAGTGAAGAATTTCTTCCTAAATAGCACACACAACTCTCTACTTTCAACATCCAGTCAGATATTAATGTGTCTGGATTCAGAAAAAAGCCATGTAAGGTCTGGAAAATGTCTGACAAATAGACCTGTCTCATATCTAGAGGCCCCATCCCTGGGGTCAGGCTCGACAAAGCTCTGAGCAACCTGATTTAGTGAAGGATATCCCTGCTGACTGCAGGGGGGGTTGGACTGAATAACCTTTGGGGGTCCCTTCCAATCCAAACCATTCTATGATTCTATAAATCAGACTTTCCTTCTTTTTTTCTGCCTTTCCTTCTATCTAGGGCAAGGCGGAAGGCAGAGAGTGAACACATTCAGGCTGTTCCTGTAAAAGCAGGGGGAAAGGGTAAGTCAGGCAAAAAATGTGTAAAGTATGGAGATGTAATGGACAAGAGAAAGAATGAAAGTGGGAGGGAAAGAGAACAGGACTTCTTGTTCTGCCTGAGACTGACAGTGACAAAGATGCTACAGAAAGCACGTGGGCATCACAGAGAGCTGCAGAGGTATTTGTTGTTCTGCCAGATTAGAAATAGAAACAACTCACCCCTCTGAGCCTGAAGAGACTCTTACATAAGACCTCAACCTGAAAGTTGTGTCCTGCATGATTTAAGAACAAAAGCAGAAAGAGAGGAATACAGAAAGAGGTTGTGCTGGGTCAGTTTTCTTCCATGTCAAGGTTTTCATTCATTTTGTTAATATTCCTGTCTAAAATATCAATATTAAAATGCAAAACTTGAGATCTGTTTTGTGCTGCTTACTGTTCCCTGTACTTGGGAGATGGAGGAGAGCATCAAAATGGGCTGTGACTACGCTACATCTGCCTGCCCATAAACCTTCTCCATGTGGTGATGATGCCCCTAGCCAGCTGGCACACCTTAGATCAGGTGCTGGTCTTTGTTCTCCAGTCCGAGAACCAGAGGAGAAATCCTTTCAGAGGAAGCAGCTCCTGCTGTCAGAGCTGCAATTAGCAAGCTGAAGCTCTTCATTTAAAGCCTTCTACTGAAATAATTCCTTGCTATTTGCTCTGAAGGAAAACAGGCATAGTCAAATAAGACCATGATGAGCTCCTTCCCCTCTCTCCCTCAGGTGATGCAAGAACACTGCTCCCCTCTAGTAGCGTCTCTAATGGTTTTACCATAATAATTGGCTAATTTGATGTGTTCTCATGTTTCATGTTTCCTTTGAACACACTTTAGGTGCTTCTGTGTCCATGGTGTGTTCCCATGCATTGAGAGGGGAGCAGGTGGATCACATCAGTTCCTGCCAGCTCAGTGGATGTGAATATTCTACTGCTTGGACTTGTTTTGTTTCTTTTGCTTATTAGATCTGATTTTGCATGCATGTTTCAGACCTACATACTGGTCACAGTATCACAGTACATTAGAGGTTGGAATGGACCTCCCGAGATCATTGAGTCCAATGTTTGCTAACAAATGTGAAAATGAAACTCTTCTTTGCCATTTTTCAGCTTTAATTGCCTTTCAGAATAGCTTGTTGGGGACTTTCTTCCTTCACAGAAGTCCTTCATTCATTTCTATGATTTTTGCAGATATTTTACGTAATCAAATGCCAAAGTTAGACAACAATTTCCCAATGCAGTGGGATTACATTTTTGGATGAAACCAAGGTACAGCAGTTTGGGGAAAGCAATCTCTGCCTCCATACAGAAGAGCTGGGGTCATCATTTCTTTTTGAGTACTGCTCTGGGACCTCAGAAGGGAACTTTATTCACAGCACTGATGGTAAAGCTGGAGGGGTCTCCACCAGCTGCAGAAGCTTTGTTTACAATATCACCACTACAATCCTTTTCTACAACATACTGAGTAATAAACTGACCTTTCCTTACCTGTTTTGAGGTCAAAATCAGGAAACAGTTTTAATTTATGTGGTAGCTAAGTGACCTAGCCCCCACCTCAGAAGCTCACTAAAGGCAGAGCAAAGAAAAGACTGCCAGATATTTCAACCTCTTATCTCACTGGAAGCTTTCTTTGTCCTTCAGGTAACTCTCTCACCTTGAAGCCAGAGCAGTTCTGAGATTTATTTCAAAGTTCAGAGCAGTCAGGTAATCAAGGTGCCTTGTTACCATCTATGAAATGGAGCACTTGATATCTGGGCTCCTGAGGGGCAGCTGCAAAGATATTAGCTCACAGTGTTCACAGGGGAGTCTATTTTTTTTCCCCCTGCCCTAACCTGCATGCTGCAATTTTCTGCTCTTGGTTTCCCCCAAGTTAATTCTTGTTGGTGTGCAATCCAGCTGTGCAGACACAATTTGTGCCTCAAACAGTTCTGCACCTCCCTTGAAATTGCAGTTAGGCCATGTTTCTCCTAATTAATGCTTTTTAACCTCTTAAATCAAATGGTTGGTTAGGGATTTTTTTTGCCTCTCACTGTTGCATTCATTCATTAAAATACATCTTATAAATGTGCCATTTCTTTTTTTCCTTCTAGGCTGTGCCTTTTCAGACTTTTGGCACTGCAGCCCAAATTCCTGAATGCAGTTGGAAAATGAGGACAGCCCCCATGGAAAACTTCACTTTTTTTTTTACCAGCTGTTCAGCAGGATTAAGCATTTTTAAAGCTTTATTGGTGCCTGTGTTTTACATTAACCATGTGGCATGCCCCCCCAGGTATTTTCACAAAGGGCATTTTAGAAAGGTAAATTTAGCTGATGGATGAATTTCTCTGCAGAGGTTTATTAACATTTCTTGTCAATTTGTCCCATTAAACACAGCAGCATCCCTAGGTAGTGATGAACTGCAAAGGCAGCACACGTCTCACACAATGATGGCAAACTGATTCCAATAATTTTCTCGGTAGGATCCTGGTAACACAAGTGGGATGCTGATCTTTCCCAGTATCACCACAGAAGTAATAAATAAATAAAAATATACATTTATGAATATTCATTTAAAGCAAAGCTACCTCATTATGAGCTCAAACTCCAGCAACAAGTTTAGGATGTGGAATGAGGAGGGATTAACAGCAGCATTTCCCACAGTAAAGCAAATATAGCAGAACTTTGGTTAAGTGGATGTATAAGATGACAAATGCAGCACGAACAACACTGCTATCTCACTTTCTCTAAAACAAGGAATAATTCACAGAGCATCACAGGGTTAGAAGGGACCTTTGGAGATCATCTACTCCAGCCTCTTGTCAGAGCACAGAGTAGGTTCACCTAGACAGAGCAGGTTGCACAGGATGGCATCCAGGCAGGCGTTGAGTAACCCCAGAGATGGAGACTGCACCACCTCTCTGGGCAGCCTATTTCAGTGCTCTACCATCCTCCATGTAAAGAAATTTCTCCTCATGTTTAGGTGGAACTCCCTATGTTCAAGTTTGTGCCTGTTACATCTTGTCCTGTCGCTGGGCACCACCAACAAAAGCCTGGCCCCATCCTCCTGACACCCACCCTCATTGATGAGATCTCTCCCTCAGACTTCTCCACATTAAAAAGCCCCAACTCCCTCAGCCTTTCTTTGATAGATGTTCCAGTCCCCTAATCATGTTTGTAGCCTTTTGCTGTGCCCTCTCAAGCAGTTCCATGTCCCTCTTGAACTGGACACAGTACTTCAGATGAAGCCTCACCAGAGTAAAGGACAGGGGAGGAGAACTTTCCTGTCTACCTTCTTGCCATATTGTTTTCATAACACCAGCATCAATCAAAACCAAAAGAAAAATAGTTACTGGAGGCTGTCATAAGATACAACTGATTTTGCTTTGCCTAGAAAGTATTGTTCTCCATTCTTTCTCTCTGAAATGTTTGCTATGACTCAATCACTGACTACTTACTTATAGCAATAAATTAAAAGGCAACTTTCAAGAAAACATATTTTCCCTTCCTTGCATTCTGTCTGGGTGACACAAGAAGCCATTTCCAATTTTTTTTGCTCTCAGAAACACTGCACTTCAGAGGCAGCACGAACCACTTCACCTCATCTGAGGGTGGATATTTAAATAGGTCAGATGAAGACCTCAGAAGCTGCTATTCCACTCCATCTATGGCAAATGACATTTGATATTAAGTCAGAGAGTCTAGACACCCAAAAACATCCTTCCAGACTTCTTTGCTGTCTGTTCCACATGGGGGAAAGATAAGGATAAAAATAAAAGAGCTGATAACTAACACAGCTTTAAAAATAAATAAATAAATAAAATTAATAAACCTTTAGAATAAACCAAACCAGGTTGGAAGAGACCTTCAAGATCATCGTGTCCAACCCATCAACCAATCCAACCCACCCAAACAGCTAACCCATGGCACCAAGCACCCCATCAAGTCTCCTCCTGAACACCTCCAATGATGGTGACTCCACCCCCTCCTTGGGCAGCCCATTCCAATGGGCAATCACTCTTCCTGTATAGAACTTCTTCCTAAATGCCTGATGTAGAAAATCTCAGTGTTTGGAAATTTTCAAAGCTAGAACATAAACTACAGAAAAGTTTCAAAGGAAGGATAATGTAGTTAGAGCTGGAGCTAGTAAGGTGATGTGGTTTGCTTGGACAAACCACAGTTTCCACACTTGCCTGATCTGAGACTGAAAGCCCTGGGGCTGTTTAGTCTGGAGAAGAGAAGGCTGAGAGGGGATCTGATTAGTATCTATCAATATCTGAGGGGTGGGTGTCAAGATAAAGGTGTTGCTCTCTTTTTGGTGGTGACCAGTGATATGAGGAGAAACTTCTTTATTGTGGGGGTGGCAGAGCCCTGGAGCAGGCTGCCCAGAGAGGTTGTGGAGTCTCCTTCTCTGGAGACTTTCCAAACCCACCTGGATGTGTTCCTGTGTGCCCTGCTCCAGGTGACCATCCTCTGGCAGCAAGATTGGACTTGATAATCTCTAGAGGTCCCTTTCAACCCCTAACATTCTCTAATTCTGTGATTCTGGGATGTTGAAGTGTGGGTCCCTGATTGCTGCTGACGTTGGTGTGCTTAAAGACCTTTAAGTTTACAGATACAGCCTTAACTAGACACATTCCATGATTCTATTGACACCAGCAGAATTATCTTTCTGCTCCAAGCACAGCAGTGCATCTGTGGTGAAGCTGGAGAAAAAAACTCTGCAACTGGTAGGTCAGTCAAATGAGGATATTGCCATCGAGGAACTGCAGCTGGGGAAAGAGTTTTTTCTTTATGTTGCTCTCTGTGATGTAGGAGGAAGCATGAAGAGTGACACAGGCCATGGCACTCCTCTTCCTCTCCACCTCAGTGGAATTAAAATAGCTCAGTTCTTTAGATGGATAGCACACAGGTAACTTGGAACAACAACAACTAGGTTTCCTCCTGTGTATCCTCTAAGTACAGAGCTCAATTGTCAGTATCGTCCTGACTCTGAAAGCCTTTTCAAGCCACAGCTGACTGCAGTAATACAGGATTTAGGCTCAGTTTAGTGACAGATATTCTTAAAGGACACATTTTGTGTCTTTTCCACAGCAGCAAAGTGCTGTTGTAAATATCACTTATTCTGCATTGCTGAGAGTCCTGAAATGTTGCTGTTTGTCCTACCACACAAACCATTGCTGCTCTCAACTCACCTGGCTTGCTTCTCGTGTATCTCTGGCCACTAATGGAAGCAAGCATGTAATATATAGAAACGAGCCTGAAGGCAAACAAAGGAGAGAATGGACTTCTCAGTTCACGAGTTTTAGGGTCTAAGAAGCACCACAAGAAAGATGACAAAACCACCATGCCCCAAGCAGGAGATGACAGGGAGAAAAGTGAGAAAAAAAGAGGCATGGAAAGGTTCAGGGGCAGAAAATGGGAGGAAGTAAATCACATTAACTGTGCATCACACAGACAACTTAAAAAGTAGTTTATTTCATGCAGTTTATTTCATTCCAAGGTTTCTTCTGAGGCAAACTCTCCCTGTATCTAACCCTAAGGAAATATTCTTCTTCAGTGCCCACATCTCAACTCAGACTCCCTCCCCTGCTACTTCAGGGAAAAACAAATGGCAAGCCATTTAGTTTTTAGCCAAAAAAACAGCAAACCAAACCAACCAACAAAACCCAAGAAGTGTTTCTTTGGTCTTAATTCAGAGTTTAGCAGGTAACTGAAAACAAGCAGCGGTGCAGCTACTCAGTATAGCCAAAGGAAGGTGAACGTTAAGACTCCACTGACAGCCAAAGTCACAGTGATTCAGTCAGCATCGGTAGGTTTTAATCTGGTTCATTTAATGGCCACCTGCTCCCAAAATATCCTGGCCACTTGCTTCTGCCCTCAAATTGCCAGCTGGCCCAAGTGATGCCTATCAGGACAAATAAACCATCAGGTCAGAGAAACCAATCCAGCCAAAAAGTTACCCAGAAAAATCACTTTCTGTGATCCTATGATCCTACAATTCTGTGATTCTGTCTATCACACTTAAGCACTGTGGGTGTGTGTGGGAAGCTTTGGTGTTAAAGAAAGAAGTACAAAAGAAAAGTAGAAATTGACAACTGTGAAACAGCCACAGTTTGAAGCAGTATGGTGGAGGGAGCAGTCCACCTCAACATGAGGAGGAACTTCTTCGCTGTGAGGGTCACAGAGCACTGGAACAGGCTCCCCAGAGAGGCTGTGGAGTCTCCTTCTCTGGAGACTTTTCATCTCTCTCTGGATGTGTTCCTGTGTAACCTGTACTGGATTCTATGGTCCAGCTCTGGTAGGGGGGTTGGACTGGAAGATCTTCTCCCAGGCAACCAGCACCAGAACAAGGGGACACAGTCTCAAGCTGCGCCAGGGGAGGTTTAGACTCGAGGTGAGGAGGAAGTTCCTCACCGAGCGAGTCATTCGTCATTGGAACGGGCTGCCCAGGGAGGTGGTGGAGACATCGTCCCTGGAGGCGTTCAAGAGAGGATTGGACATGGCACTTGGTGCCATGGTCTAGTCATGGGGTCTGTGTTGATAGGTTGGACTTGATGATCCTCGAGGTCCTTTCCAACCTAAGTTATACTGTGATACTGTGATCTCCAGAGGCCCCTTCCGACCCCTAACATCCTGTGACCCTGTGATCCTGTGTGATCCTGTAACAAGATGGTGAGACAATCTTCTCTGCTACTGTTACACATCCATCTATAAAATAAAACAGGGAGTGGTCTGTGCTGTCAGACATGCTAAAATCAATTTCCTTTGCTCACTCTGATCAGTAGCTCCTGACTTCTTTATTTGTGATGTGACTTTAGACAGCCCCCAGGCTGCTTGTGGAAGAATGCAAAGTGCAAACCCTGGCCACAAACTTTATCCTGCATTTTACTGATCATATTACTGTTGCTCTTCCTCTTATCATGTCTGCTTTTGCTCTTTTTTTTTTTCTCTCTTAAACAGTGTTTTCCTAAGAAGACAGATAAGGATTAAAGGGTTTTTCTTTGTTTTATTCTCTTTTTCTGTAACTGAGAAAGTAACTTCGCCCCCTTTTAACTGTGGACATAAAAATGGTGTATGTCAGCAATAACCTGCAGAGCAGAAAAGGCTAATTCCACCCATCTCTGATTTGTATCATCTAGATGATGCTATCTTTATTGAGTCACCTTTCTAACAACCAAACTGTCAACTGTGAATTGTTTGATTTCTTTACTGAAAGAGTGGTCAGGACCTGGAATGAGCTGCCCGGGGAGGTGGTAGGGTCACTGTCCTTGAGGGTGTTAAAGAAATGTGTGGCCATGGCACTTGGGACATGGTTTAGTGGCCATGGTGGTGTTGGACTTGATCATCTTGAAGGTCTCTTCCAACTGAAATGATTATAGAATCAAAGGACCAATAAGCTTGGAGGAGACCTTGAAGAGGGCTGGAGCACCTCTCCTATGAGGACAGACTGAAGGAGTTGGGGCTGTTCAGTCTGCAGAAGAGAAGGCTCCCAGGTGACCTCATTGTGGCCTTCCAGTATCTGAAGGGGGCCTACAGGAAGGCTGGGGAAGGACTTCTCAGGATCTCAGGTAGAGATAGGACTAGGGGGAATGGAATGAAGCTGGAGGTGGGGAGATTCAGGCTGGATGTGAGGAGGAGGTTCTTCACCATGAGAGTGGTGAAGCCCTGGAATGGGTTGTCCAGGGAGGTGGTTGACGCACCATCCCTGGAGGTGTTTAAGCCCAGGCAGGATGAGGGTCTGGCTAGGCTGATCTAGTGTGGGGTGTCCCTGGCCATGGCAGGGGGGTTGGAACTAGATGATCCTTGTGGTCCCTTCCAACCCTGAATGATACTATGATATTATGATCATTGAGTCCAGCTGGAACCCAGCTACCATGACCACTGGGATGTATCTTGAAGCGGTGATCCTGATTTGGCAGGGAGGTTAGACTGGATAATCTCTAGAGGTCCCTTCCAACCCCTAACATTCTGTGATTCTGTGATTTGCCAACTAATTTCCAAATAATGAAGTTTCAGTATAGTTTTAAATGTGTAAAAGTGAATAAGCAGAAGATGCAGACACATAACATGATTTTGACCTTACTAAATCTGCAGAATCTTGTTGCTTTTTCATTTAGTTGCATGTTATTTTCTTACTTGCTGATTTTAGTACCTTCTCAAATGAAAAGAATTCATTCTCTTGTCAGCAGGATATCCCCAAAATCTTTTCTCCTAACAGAAGTTCCTAATATATTAATTTGGTTTCACATGGGGAGAAAATAAATATATAAATAAATCCAGAAACAAACAAAAGAAATCACAGCAAAACAAAGCAAAGCAAAACAAATTAAAGCAAAACTAAACTAAACTAAACTAAACTAAGCACCAAAGCAAACCTCAAATCCTCAGTGTTCCTTTCTGGTGCAGCAAACCTGACCTTTGAAACTCCTTGAAGAGTTCCATCAGTGAGCTGTGAAAGAAGCAAGGAATTGGCCTCAGCATGGTGCTGCTCACGTTTCACAACCACTTCAGACAACTGGATGTAGTTTTCTCCTGGGCCTGCCTTCACCTCATTACAGGCAGCAAACTGTGAGCACTGCTCACAAAGCAAAAGGAGTAAATTAATTATGTGACAAGTGTTAATATCTTATTTAAAATGAGTAATCCCCAAACATCAATTAAAAGTTTTCCTTCCTGTTGCCTGTTTACATCTTAAAGGGGAAACTGAATAAAAGTACTCAAAACCTAATGTGAGAGTAAGCTAATGATTATTTTTCCCCCCCTTTAAAACATTTCATAAGCTTAAAACTATTCAACATTCTTCAAGCAGTGCTGAAAATCATATCCTCATATGAATAAGAAGTTTCCATGGGAGCTTTTTATTCCCACAAATAAACAATTCTCTCATTGTGACACATACCAAAACAAAAAGGCAACTCCTAGTAGGATATTTCAGCATATTGCTTAATTTAGAGCAATATAACTCCATTTTAATTTTAGGAAGAACATTGGGGGGGGGGGGGGGGGGGGGTGTGGGAAATTAAAACCATATAATTGTCTTCAGCCTCTTCAATTAATCTAATTAATTTTAGTTCAATCTTATTGAAAGCTGAAATGGGGAGAGAGGAGCAAAATGGATGCTTGCCTGTGTCTTCATGTTGCACATAAAAGTGTGCCCATCAACAAAATTTGAGGTCTCTTTTCCTGGCTATTTCACCTTCATATTCAGAAAAGACACTGGCTGCAGTTTGCAACAATCCACGCATCTCTATAACCTGCTTAGTGTTATCTTCCATCTGCAAGAACTGTCAGAGCCATCTCTGATGTTCCCATCAGTATATGCAAAATGAAATCTTGCTGTCCTAGGAGGTGAGAGTAGGATTGAGCGGTTCCTGCTAAAGGAGATGAAGTAGGTGGATGAGTGAAAAAAAGAGATGTCAGAGATGACTGGGGGACCTGAACATCTCTGCTGTGAAGAAAGGCTGAGAGACCTGGGGCTGTTTAGTTTGGAGAGGAGAAGGCTGAGAGGAAATACCTGAGGGGTGGGTGTTAGGATGAAGGTGCCAGGCTCTTTGTGGTGGTGTCCAGCGATAGGACAAGGAACAGGTACAAGCTGGAACCCAGGAGGTTCCACCTCAACATGAGGAGAAACTTCTTGGTTGTGGGGGTGGCAGAGCCCTGGAGCAGGCTGCCCAGAGGGATTGTGGAGTGTGCTCTGGCGACTTTGCAACCCCACCTGGGTGTGTTCCTGTGTGGCCTGCCCTAGGTGATCCTGCTCTGGCAGCAAGATTGGACTAGATGATCACCAGGCGTCCTTTCCAACCCCTAATGTTCTGTGATTCTATGTGTTTTGCAGTTATATCACTCTGTTCTTCTCACCTTTATGTAAGAAAGATACTTGTCAGCTTTTTATGGCTGTGTTGGCTGTTTTTTCAAATAAGTAATCCAAACAACATAAACCCCCCCTTTTTTTCTCATGAAAAACTTCTTCCTGCTCATTGTCTTTTTTAATTGCCTGTCCCTAAACTTGTCTAACTTTTTTCATCTTTTCTTCCAAGCAAGGTAACTCACATTGCAAGCAGAATTCCAGATGACTCACAGTATCACAGTACATTAGAGGCTGGAAGGGACCTCCAGAGATCATTAAATCCAACCCCCTTGCCAAAGCAACATCACCCAGGGTAGCCTGCACACAGGAGTGCATCCAGACAGGTTTTGAATTTTTCCAGAGAAGAAGACTCCACAACCTCTCTGGGCAGCCTGTTCCAGTGCTCTGTCACCTTCACTGTAAAGAAATTTCTCCTCACATTAAGGTGAAATCTTCTATGTTTGAGCTTGAACCCACTGTTTCTTCTCTTATTACTGTGCACCACCAAAAAGAGCTTGGCCCCCTCCACTTGACACTCACCCCTCAGATATTGAGAGATATTGATCAGATTCCCTCTCAGTCTTGTCTTCTCCAGATTAAACAGCCCCAGGGCTCTCAGTCTCTCTTCATAGGGGATATGCTCAAGTCCCTTAATCACCCTCGTGGCTCTCCATTGGGTTCTCTCTAGCAGGTCTCTGTCTCTAGCAGGTCTCTGTCTCTCTTGAATTCAGGAACTCAAAACTGGACACCGTATTCCAGGTGTGGTCTCACCAAGGCAGATTAGAGGGAGGAAAGAACCTCTCTAGACCTGCTGACCACACTTTTCTTGACACAGCCTAGGATAACATTAGCTTTCTTGGCCACAAGGACACAGTGTCTGCAACGCTGATTTACACACAAACCTTTACAGACGATTCACGTCAGAAAGCAAGCACAAAATTAGTATAAACACAGTGAAATTTATTTTCCAAATCAATCTCATCGATTTTTTTATTTATTATTATGGTTATTGCAGCTCTCTGGCTGCCATCTTCCCCTCCTGTTGTCATTCTATAATTACATGAACAAGGCATCATCTCTCAGTACAGAAGAAGTGGAGCCACAGGCTCTCTCTTACTGAACAACACCGTGTGGCAAGTGGTGTGTAGCACTGAGCTGAGGCACTGATATAAATCTTAAACACAGAGCTGAAAGCCAGCAGTGGCTGGAACATGCAGACATTGCCTCCACTGAAATACTAAGGGCACAAATTTAGTGGTTTGGTTAATATTTTGTAAAACAGAGTCAGTGTCATGAAAGCAGACACCTTTGGGTTTTTGTCTAAGTCCTTCCTCACCCCTGTACTAAGCCCTGGTGAGGCCACACCTCAAATCCTGGGTTCAGTGTCCTTTAATTCATCTTACAGGAAGAAAATATTTCAGTTCTTGAGTCCACTGATCTGAAATTTTGTGCCACTCACTCCAAGAAGGACACTGAGGGCTTGGAGCATGTCCGGAGAAGGGCAACAAAGCTGGTGAAGGATCTGGAAAACAGAGCTGGTGAGTAGGACCTGGGGTTGTTTAGTCTGGAGAAGAGGAGGCTGAAGGGAGACTTCATAACTTTCTACAGCTCCCTGAAAGAAGGTTGGAGAGAGGCAGGTTTTGGTCTCTTCTCCTTAGTATCAGGTGATTTAGCAAGAAGAAGCAGGCTCAAGTTATGCCCTGGAAGGTTTAGGTTGGAGGTTAGGAACAACCTTTTTGATGCAAGAATGGTCAGGCATTGGAAGAGGCTGCCCAGGGATTCCCTATCCCTGGAGGTGTTCAAGAAACGTGTGGCCATGGCACTTCAGGACACGATTTAATGGCCATGGGGGTCTTAGGTTGACACCTTGGACTTGCTGATCTTAAAGGCCTTTTCCAGATGAAAAAATTCTCTGATTCTATGATTCACACAAAAGCTCAGAGCATTTCTGCACAGGGAAACCATCAATCCCTGTGAAACAGGATAAAAAGACAGGATCCAGTCCTGTGCAGAGAAGCAGAAGTTGACTATATCATTAGCTTTTAAAGTAGCCAACCAAAGTATTAGAAGCTATGTTATTTCCTGAAACTTCAGATCAGGGGACTCAAGAACTGAATCACTTCCTTCCTATAAGATGAATTAAAGGATACAGGCCCAGGACAGTTTTATCTTAATCTAATGTACTGATAAATGCAATCATCTAAATTACTAACTACTCTGATTCATTCATGTGCATGTTGAAAAGGATTATTAGTTGGCAAAACCCCTTCAGTATCTGGATCACAGTTACCTAGCACAAAGACTGAAAAGAATTACCCATTTGTCTTCAGATAGATAGTTTTCCCTTTTCTCTTCTGCAGGGTGTGTCTCCACCTCATTGACTTCTGTGATTTAATCAAGATTAAATGATCTGCATAAGACATAAAAAAGATTTCTGGAGGAGACCCCATGTCTTGCAACTCCACCATTCCTGTGGTTACCAGGAACCAGCGTTCTGTTCCTTATCTAGACTTAACCCAGACTCTTCAGGAGCTCAACCTGGCTTGACTGAAGCCTGGATTGAAGAGTCACTTGGTGGTGCTTTCATCCAAACCACACTCACTTTCAGCTGCACATTCAGCTGAACTCTTTCTCATGAGAGAAGTTCAACACCAATGACACAGCCAGTTAGATTTACCCCTGGCTTATTCATCTACCAGAGAGCAGATGAGCTGTTCCTCCTGCAGCCTCACATTTCACACATTAATTCTAGTGATCTGATTGCTTCTGTGTCATTTAGTCCGTTGCAGAATCACAGAAACATTCGGGTCGGAAAAGACCCTCAGAATCACCAAGTCCAACCCTGCTCTAAAAGGTTCACCCCTAAACCATAGCCCCAAGCACCACATCCAAACAACCCTTAAGCACATCCAGGTTGATGACTCAACCACATCCCTGGGCACCACATTCCAATGCCTGACCACTCTTGCTGTGAAAAAAAATTTCTTAACACCCAGTCTAAACCCACCCTGTTGCAGTTTCGCAGTTTCATAGTTTCATAGTTTCATTCAGGGTTGGAAGGGACCACAAGGATCATCTAGTTCCAACCCCCCTGCCATGGGCAGGGACACCCTACACTAGATCAGGCTGGCCAGAGCCTTATCCAGCCTGATCTTAAACACCTCCAGGGACGGGGCCTCGACCACCTCCCTGGACAACCCATTCCAGGGTCTCACTACTCTCATGGTGAAGAACTTCCTCCTCACATCTAGCCTGAATCTCCCCACCTCCAGCTTCATTGCATTCCCCCTAGTCCTATCACTACCTGAGAGCCTGAGAAGTCCCTCCCCAGCCTTCCTGTAGGCTGTTTGAGGCTGTTCCCTCTTGTTGTATTTCTAATTACCTGTGAGAAGAGACCAGCACCAGCCTCTCCATGATGTCCATCCACTCCTGTCAATCCTGAATTAGCCTTGCTGGCAGAACAGATTATTTGCATGTTTGTAATCTGAGTGAAATGCCAGCAGGCTGCACTATGCTAAAACACTGATTCAGAGACCAGAACAAGGCAAAAAAACCACCAAAACAAAGTGACAGCATTCTGACAAATAGACATGGCAATAATTAACTGTGTCTCTCCAACTAGCTACAATTAGCAGGAGCAGAGCTAATTATTCTAAGTCATGTTGGTGATCTTTTTTCCTTCAGCATATCAAAACACACACAGACAGTGTGTTTCAAGAGCCCCCTCCTTCCCTGCTTATCACCATATAGTCTCATAGATTGTCATCCCTCCAGGGAAGAGCTGCATGGCAGGAGCACTACACATCTAAATAATACATCAAAGCAAGGTTTGTCATTTACAAGCATAATTGTGCTTCTGAGGAGATGAATTGTACCTCTGTTTTCCTTATTAATTTGAGAATTCAATAGCCAGTAGCAAAGAATGGGAACTCGAAAGGAAAGATGTCTCACGTAAAGGATTGTTAGGGTGCAAAATGCATAACATGATTAAAGTGCTGCTGGGGAATCTGCAGATAGAAGGAAAGACTCTCATTACCTGTTGACAGCATGACTTAGGTGTCTCCTGTCTGGATAACAAATGTACCATGCAGGGAGTGCAGGTTCAGCAATAGTTTTCACATGGTGATTTCATGTCATGGAGAGTAGGTAATATGGCAGCAAATAAACAAAACAAACAAAAGAAAAGAGCATTGAAACTTCTGTCCTGGGTTATACAGGGAAAATGGGCTTGCACAAATCATTCCAAGAATGTGCTGCAGTGTCCATTAACTCTGAGCAGCTCTTTCAGACATGAAATTTGCCAGCAAGATCAGAACAGCTTCCTTCTCCCTGTTTGTTTTCAAGCTGACACTGAAAACTAAGAAAAAACTTACTATCTGTGGGAAACAAATTAAAAAATAGAATAGAATAGAATAGAATAGAATAGAATAGAATAGAATAGAATAGAATAGAATAGAATAGAATAGAATAGAATAGAATAGAATAGAATAGAATAGAATAGGAAAGAATAAACCAGGTTGGAAGAGACCTTCAAGATCATCGCTTCCAACCTATCACCCAACACCACCTAATCAACTAACCCATGCAACCAAGCACCCTGTCAAGTCTCCTCCTGAACACCTCCAGTGATGGCAATTCCACCACCTCCCCAGGCAGCCCATTGCAATGGGCAATCACTCTCTCTGTGTAAAACTTCCTCCTGACCTCCAGCCTGAACTTCCCCTGGTGCAGCCTGAGACTGTGTCCTCTTGTTCTGGTGCTGGCTGCCTGGGAGAAGAGACCAACCTCTGCCTGTCTCCAGCCCCCCTTCAGGTAGTTGTAGACAGCAATAAGGTCACCCCTGAGTCTCCTCTTCTCCAGGCTAAGCAGCCCCAGCTCCCTCAGCCTTTCCTCATAGGGCTTGCGTTCCAAGTCCCAGTGTTTTCATTCCATTGAATATAAAAACTCAGCAGTGAGTTTTTATTAATGACACTGGGCATAGGTTGTCCCCACAGATGAATTTCTTAAAGACAATAGTCATTGAAGAACAGAAGGTTGTCTCCTTTTCAAAAGCAGTCTTGTGGCTGACAGATTTAAAAAGGTGTCTTCATCACTACTAGAGAAGCACGAAGTAAACAAAAGGAAAGCAATCACAATTAAAGGGTTTGGATACTTTGCACAGAAACATAGATTGGTAGAGACTAGGCTGAGGTAGCTGGGGATGCTCAGCCTGGAGAGAAGACAACTGTTGGAGGAACCTTTTACCTGCCTTCCAATACATGAAGGGAATCTGAAGAAAAGCTGGGGAAGGACTTTTCATAAGGCTGTCTAGAGACAGGACAAGGGGGAATGGTTTGAAGCTGAGGGAGAGCAGGGTTAGAGTGGATCTTAGGAAAATGTTCATCCATATGAGGGTGCTCAGACTCCAGAAGAGGTTGTTCAGGAAGGTTGTGCATGCCTCCACCCTGGAGGTGTTAAAGTCCCAGTTGAAGAGTCCTTGGGCAACCAAGTCTAGTTGAGAAGCAGCTCTGCCCATGGCCTAAGCCATTCCATGATCTATAGAAGCTATTAGGAAACTCCTCCATCACAGCTCTTGCACTCTCAAACTCCACCAAACTTGCCATGTTGTACAGGACAATTTCAATTGTACATGTACAATTTCACTTCCACCTCAGAAAAGCACACCAAAGGTTCTTTAGTTATTATTTTTAATTAGATTAATCCATCTCAGCAGAACAATGACATTTTATCTTCTCCCAGGCAACCAGCACCAGAACAAGGGGACACAGTCTCAAGCTGTGCCAGGGGAGGTTTAGACTCGAGGTGAGGAGGAAGTTCTTCACCGAGCGAGTCGTTCATCGTTGGAACGGGCTGCCCAGGGAGGTGGTGGAGTCACCGTCCCTGGAGGCATTCAAGAGGGGATTGGACGTGGCACTTGGTGCCATGGTCTAGTCATGGGGTCTGTGTTGATAGGTTGGACTTGATGATCCTCGAGGTCCTTTCCAACCTAAGTTATACTGTGATACTGTGATTTTTACTGAGCTGAGTATGCTACCAAAGCTCTGAGATAAAGTGCAGGTTTTGTCAGGATTGAGGACTTCTCAGATGCAAAAGAGTTAGCTGAAAAGCAGATTGTGGACAATTCTGGACATTTTCTGAGGTGTGCACTATTAGATGTCACTCAGGCAGCAGACCTGAGGTTGGTTGCCTGTGTGGTGCAATTTGACTGGTGTGAAAGCTAATTTAGGACAGCCTTCTGAAAGCAGAGCTTCAATTTGAAGGCTCAACAGGGACACAGGATGGGATTGGTTGCTCTGCTGCGTACGCGATACAGACACAACTGTACCTAATTAAAATATTCCCAGGAAACCTTACAAAACCACTGAGCACCCTGTGGGTCTCTTGAACGTTACAGAGCTTCAAATATAAAAGCTGTGGAAAGCAGTCTGGTGTTTAACAACAGCCTGTAGTAAAAAGGCAAAGAGAAAGGACAAAAGAGAAGGCAATCTTGGAGTTACGTCTTTAAATGTTGGATTAGAGCTGGCAGATAGATTTGACAAAATGAGCAGTTCATGACTCTAATTTCAGAGTGTGAATATTTTTTTCCATGGTAAGGATTCTTGAGCTTACAAGGTTAGGCTGAGGGAGCTGGGGTTGTTCAGCCTGAAGCAGAAAAGACCTCTAGGGAGACCTTATTGCTGCCTTACAATACTTGAAGGGATCCAACAGGAAGGGTGGAGAGGGACTTTTCATAAGGGTGTCTAGAGACAGGACAAGGGGGAATGGTTTGAAGCTGAGGCAGAGCAGGGTTAGATTGGAGCTGAGGAAGAAGTTCTTCAGTAAGAGGCTGGTGAGACTCTAAAATAAGTTGATCAGGAAGGTTATAGATGCCTCCTCCCTGGAGGTGTTGAAGCCCAGGTTAGATGAGTCCTTGAGCAGCTGAGTCTAGTTGAGAGGTGTCCCTGCCCACGGCAAGGGCATTGAAGTAGATGATCTTTAGGGTCCTTTCCAACCTAAGCCATTTTGTGATTCTATCTTCACAGGAATAGTTGGTAATTAGACATTGGAACGGGCTGCCCAGGGAGGTGGTGGAGTCACCATCCCTGGAGGTGTTTAAGGAAAGATTGGATGTGGCACTTAGTGACATGGTCTGGTCGATGTAGTGGTGCTAGGTCATAGGCTGGACTTGATTATCTCAGAGGTCTGTTCCAGTCTCAATAATTCTGTGTGATTAAGTCTCTGGACTTCCATCAATCCTGTAGTCATCTGTCTTTCTCTGTGCTTTGTACATAAACACTCTTCAGCACAGAGTATCCCATGCATGCCTATTTGCTCATCACAAGGTGAACTTTGTACAGCTCTGTGCAGAAAAAGCATTCAAATATAGAAGTCCATATGACTGAACCCAGCAATCAGACTTTAATTCCAAATATTTCTCAGTTGTGTCAAACTTTCCATAGGCTTCAAAATGATTTTGCTGAAACAAAGAGATTCCCTCTGGGGGGTGAAAGAGGAACAGAGATACTTCCTGGCAAGTCATAGTATCATAGTATCATGGTATCAGTCAGGGTTGGAAGGGACCACAAAGATCATCTAGTTCCAACCCCTCTGCCATGGCCAGGGACACCCCACACTAGATCAGCCTAGCCAGAGCCTCATCCAGCCTGGGCTTAAACACCTCCAGGGATGGGGCCTCGACCACCTCCCTGGACAACCCATTCCAGGGTTTCACCACTCTCATGGTGAAGAACCTCTTCCTCACATCTAGCCTGAATCTCCCCACCTCCAGCTTCATTCCATTCCCCCTAGTCCTATCACTACCTGAGATCCTGAGAAGTCCTTCCCCAGCCTTCCTGTAGGCCCCCTTCAGATACTGGAAGGCCACAATTGTCTCATTGAAAGGTCTAAGTAAAAGGTCTAAATAAAAGTTATGTCTTGTAGATTGTTTTAATGATTGTCTACAGAAATATTGGAATGGAGGTGTAAAATTCTCTACCAGAGACTGAAAATTCTCTTTTTTTTCCTGGAATCCAAGGATATGCTCCAGTGACACTCTTGATTCAGTCTGTTAATATATTGACATAGGAGGGGTTAAAAAAGTTAATCTAAAGTGAGGTGAGAGATCAGAACATTCTGTATGAAAACCAGGCCCTATAAGCACAGAAAGGCAGGACCTGGGAGGGGAAGAAAAACAAACAAACAAACAAACTGCAGCTAGAGATGGCATTAAAGGGGGAAAAAAATAACAAAAGGCACAGTAATTGCTGGAGGATGAAGACAATACAGTTAAACAGAAAATCAATGGCAACATTTGTACACAGAGTGACTTATATTACATCCTGGCACTCAACCATAAACCTAATTGACACTCAGTAGCTCTTTCTTTTCCATTCTCCTGTCTGTTTTATTTGTGTGGAATAATGCCATGTCCCAGTCCACAGGTTGTCTGATATTCTACAACAAAAATCTTTGGTTGCATAGGTTCCTTTTCTTGCATTCCAAAGGGCCCTGTGCCTATTGCTTCAAAAGCTTTTCATCTTGAATAGGTTAATAGGAATTAAAGTCTTGGTGAAGACAAGGCAGATGGTGGACTGAATGAATTAGGACCAAGTCAGTAAAGTTAACCCATTCATCATGACTGATTTAAATCTGTTCCTGTAACACCCCTGAATCAGATGTGAAAATTCCCTTTGTGTGATATGGAAAGAGTTCAGTGTCTGATAATAAAATTCATGACCACCACTACACAGAGCAGCTCATTCATGATCCCACAAGTCACAGAATCATAGCATTGCAGAATCATAGAATCACAGAATTATAGAATCTCAGAATTATGGAAACACAGAATCATAGAATCACAGAATGGCTCAGGTTGGAAGGAACCTCAGAGCTCATTTACTCCAACCTCCCTGCCATGGGCAGGGAAGCTTCTCAACTATACTTGGCAGCTCAAGGTCTCATCCAACCTGGCCTTGAACACCCTCAGGGAGGGGGTATCCACAATCACTCTGGGCAACCTCTTCCAGAGTCTCACCAGCCTCATATAGGAAATCTTTAAACCTACTCTCCCCCAGCTTCCGACCATTCCCCCTCGTCCTATTGCTAGACACACATATGCAAAGTCCCTTTCCAGCCTTCCTTCAGCTGGAAAGCAGCTCTAAGGTCTTCTCATAGTCTTCTCTTCTCTAGGCTGAACGAACCCAGCTCCCAAAGCTTAGTCAGGAGGAATTAATGAAGAGAGGTTGCATCATTTATGCACTTCCATACAGAGCAGTGCCAGGTGACAATGCAGTCTGAAATTCCTCATAAGAGCTAAGGACATTGCCTTCTTAAAATGAAGCAGCAGGTCATTCTTCTCAAAGTCATCAAGGAAAGGGGAGAACTGGGCTGTTGTATCTGCAGCTGGGAGACTTTCAAGCCTAAAGGAAGACACACTAGAACTTCACATTTACAAGGGGGAAACAGGCACAGAAATTCCTAGATTATAAATGGGGAATGGGCTTGAGTTTGAGTTCTGTCAGGGTAGGGTTAGGTTGGATAGCAGGAAAAATTTCTTTGCTCAAAGGATGGTGAGGTGTTGGAGCAGGCTGTCCAGGGAGGTAGTGGATTGGCCATCCCTGGAGGTGTTCAAGAAGCTGCAGATGTGGTGCTCCTGGATATAGTTTAGTGGGTTTGGTAGCTGGTTTATTTTTGGACTCAATGATCTTGAAGGTCTTTTCCAACCTTAATGATTCTATGATAAGCTGTTCACACAGGTGAATAGTAATCAGAAGAATTAAACCTTGCCAGTCATCATGTCGCAGCCACTGAACTTCTCCTATATTCCACATTTCTAATCTACTAATTCATTTTTTTTTTCCTCTAATTATTGACAAATATCTGTAATGAATGAGGGGAAAAAATAAATGAAAAGGGGACAGCTTTTAACAGGACCTAAAGCTGGCTCAGGCACAGCTTTCTTCTTCCTGTTAGCAGTGCTCATAGACAATGCCTCTACCTATTTCAGAATTACTCTACTGCAGTGCCCTAAGCACATGAGCCAAGAAAAAAATTGCTCAGAGGTGTTTGGGAAGCATGAAGGCTTCTTAACTGTATCTTTCCATATGGAAGTAGAAAAACAGCAACTGGAAGCTGGTTTTGTTTTCATTCTATATGGGTTTCTCTCTTAGTTTAATGCTGTCTCTATGTTTATGGTATTAAGTACCCTACTTAGTCTGTATTGATTCTATGTGATGCAGAAAAGCTTCTGGGCAAGTTTAGATTTCTACAACAATAATTATATCTCTATGTAGCTTGACAGATCTTGGAAGCCATTTACCTCTAGTAAGAACTAGGAGCATGTACATGATTCTAAACTGTGCTAAAATTGAATAATGAAGGGAATATATCACTCCTCTAACCGTGTCAGTCAGTGTTTTATTAAAGCCTTCCATCTGCATCTTCTGTGTACCAGAATCATTTGTTTAGGCCTAATGTTAAAGCAGCTACAGTGAAGGATTTATTGAACTCAAGGCCCAAAATCTATACTCAGGTTAATTGATATTGATTTGTAACTAAAACCACATTCAACCACGCTGATAACGTAAATTAGGGAAATCATTCTGTCAGATCTAATGGCACCAAAAAAATGTAGCTTTCAATGTGCTTAGAGAACTTTTCCTGCAATGCATAAAGCTCTTGATAGTGACATTTTAAAGTCCATTCCTTTAGTAGTCATAGGGCTTTAGAGAAGCAAAGATGGCAGTGTGAGTTTCAGTCTGTCCACTGGATTAAAAATAAGACCTGAAGGTGCCAGTTTTGGACAGTTATGTGAGATAACCAATATTAGAGGGACAAGTGACACTCTGCTGATGACTTCAAATTATTCATATTTGGTAAAGCCTTAACCAAACACAAGGATGAGTCTCAGCAGTCCCTGACAGTTATGCCAACTCTACTTTAAGGCTTTGTGCCTTCTCCACAGGGCTAGTCTCAATCCCATCATCCCCAACCCAAGTGCAGAACCTTGGATTTGGCCCTGCTGAATTTCATGAGGCCCAATTCTCTACCTTCTCCAGGTTTCTTTGAATGGAATTATAACCTTAAGGCATGTCAACTGCACCACTGAGTTTGGTGTCATCTGCAAACTTGCTGAGGGTGCATTCAATCTCACTATGTCATTCTTGAAGACATTAAACAGTACTTGTCCCACTAAAGATCCCTGAGGGGGTTGGACTAGATGACTTTTGGAGGTCTCTTCCTAATCCAGACCATTCTATGATTCTGTAACTTTGTTTGTCACCAATCTGGACATAAATCTATTGACCATTATTACCTTTTAGATGTGACCATTCAACCAATGCCTCAACCTCCATACAGTCCACCCATGAAATCCTACTTCTTTTCACATCATAACAAGTTTTGGAGGTTGGATTAGATGACTTTTGGAGACCACTTCCAACCCAGACCACTCTATGATTCTGACCTTACTTGTCACCAATCTGGACATAAACCTATTGACCATTACCTTTTAGATGTGACCATCCAACCAATTCCTCAACCTCCATACAGTCCACCCATGAAATCCTACTTCTTTTCACGTCATAACAAGTTCTGGAGGTTGGACTAGATGACTTTTGGAGACCACTTCCAACACAGACCATTCTATGATTCTATGACCTTGCTTGTCACCAATCTGGACATAAACCTATTGACCATTACCTTTTAGATGTGACCATTCAACCAATTCCTCATCCACCATACAGTCCACCCATGAAATCCTCATTCTTTGCACAGCATAACAAGCTTTGAAAGTGTCCCAGAAGTTCTTGCTGGTTCAAAGACATCTATTACTCTATAAACATTTATAGTAGCTGCCAGGGGACATTGTCTTGGTGTGAGCATTGCCTTGCTCATATTCCAGTGTCCCTACCAAACACTGAGTTGTGTCTAAGGAAGAGCTTCCCCAAAAGGCATCCAGTTGATGTGCAGTCCACATTGTGAAGAAAGAGAAAGACCAAGAGGCACATGGAAATACATCCTGAGAGTGATCAGTAGTTCATTTTCTGTGTTTCTGCTGTTCAGACACAACGATCATAAAACTATTTTATACCAGCCAGATCACACCTGAGAGAAAAATCTCTGAGCTAGATTGTTAAATTACAGTAAATAAACTATATATTAATAAGAAATAATTTGCACCAGGTTACAATGCTGCTGAGCCTGACCAAAGAATGCTATCCCTACAGCTCTCAAAGGGAATAATTAGTTCCACATCTGCTCTGCATTTGGGATATTTCAGATTTATTTTAGCATTAATCAAGGGAGGGGGAAAAAAATGTCCATGGGTGTAATTTCTCCTCTAATAATAATGGAGAACGATGGATTTCTTGCACACTTGAGTGCATGCAATATTATCTTTTCTTATTAAATATATTCTTTCCCTGCAAGAAAGCAGCAAACTTAAAGCTCCAAACTTGTGCACGCACTGCTGAGAGCGGCCAATGGGTTCCACGTTCCTGAGGTGCGTGTGAGGCTGATGGGCACACTTGGAGTCGTTCAGCCAACATAAATTTGATCATATTGTACTTTATTTCCAGGCTGCTTTTTAGTGTACAGCTAATTTATCTTGACTTCCAGGTAGACTGGCCAATTAGCAGATGTTCAAGCAGCAAAATCTTCACATTTTCTAAGTATCAAATTAATTGCCTAGAAGTATACAATTAGACAATAGGAAAGGGCAGGGGAAACCACAAGGAAAGGAGGGAGAATCAAAGGCTGTCAACAGCAACTCAAAAGACTGAATAGCTCCAGGAAAAAAAAAAAAGAAAAAAATCATTATTTGAAGTTAAACATCTGCTATCTGCAATGAATCTAGGTTTAAGATGATGAAAAAAGGAGAAATTATGTCTTTAATCCCTCTGCCCTTGTAAAACATATTAGCTTGACTACACGGAAAACAAGGTACAGCAGGTTGCTTAGGCAACACAAAGCCAAAAGGGGCTGGATAGCTGCCCCCAAGGAGTGGCTGTCAATGGGTCCATGTCGAAGTGGAGGCCAGTGATGAGTGGAGTCCCTCAGCTATCAGTACTGGGACCTGTCTTGCTTAACATCTTTGTTGGTGACCCTCAGCAGGTTTGCTGATGACACCAAGCTTTGTGGTGCAGCAGACATGCTGGAGGGAAGGGATCCATTCAGAGGGACCTTGACAGGCTGGAGAGCTGGGCCCCTGACAGCCTCACGAGGTTCAACAAGACCAAGTGCAAGGTCCTGAATGTGAGTCAAGGCAATCCCAAGAACCCATATAGGCTGGGCAGGGACTGGCTTGAGAGCAGCCCTGAAGAAAAGAATTTGGGGGTGCTGGTGGATGAGAAGCTCAACACGAGCCACCAGTGTGCACTTGCAGCCCAGCAAGCCAGGCACATCCTGGGCTGCATCAAGAGAAGTGTGGCCAGCAGGTCCAGAGAGGTGATTCTTCCCTGCTACACCACTCTGGTGAGACCCCACCTGGAGCACTGTGTCCAGTTCTGAAGCCCCTATTGCAGGAAGGATCCGGATCAGCTCTTCAGTATGAGAGTGATGAGACACTGGAACAGATTGCCCAGGGAGGTGATGGAAGCCTCATCCCTGGAAGTTTCTAAGGCCAGGCTGGATGTGGCTCTGAGCAACCTGGTCTAGTGTGCAGTGTCCCTGCCCATGGCAGTGGGGTTGGAACTGTATGATCCTTGAGGTCCCTTCCAACCCTAATAATTCTGTGACTCTATGATTCCTAGGAACTGCAGCTTCTAACTGGATCTCACCTTGCTGGAAACTCTTTAGGTTAAAACTTTTCCAGGCATTGGCAAATGAAAGGAAAGTGTTAGCAGCAAGAGCATGGGCAGACCATTCCTTTAGTTCTAAGTAAAGCAAAGGGGACAAACTACAAAATCCTACTCAAGCATACCCTGCCTGAGTCCATGGTCCCTGCAGAATGAAAATATCCCTGTAATAAGCTGTCTGAAGCTCCCTATGCTGTTTGTATTTCTTTTTAAAAGAACTAGGAAGGGAAAAAATTACCAGAAAAAAACTAGATCCCATGTGTCTGCCTGTGACAACCATGAAAGGCAGCTTCCTGTGTGGTGCTGCCAATACATCTGACACAGGTGAAGATCAGCTGTCTGGCTTTGAGGCTTGAGATTGTCCACAACATCTGAAATGTGGGAAGCAGCCAGCCACAGGTCGCTGTGGATGAAAGAGGAGTGGTGCTTTCAGAAGCTATTTTACTGCTAGAGACACACAGAGGCAGATCATAGAATCACAGAAGGGACCAAACTGGAAGGGACCTCCAAAGGGCAACCAGTCCAATCCCCTCTGCAGTCAGCAGGGACATCCTCCACTGATCAGGTTGCTCAGAGCCTTGTCCAGCATTACCTTGAATATCTCCAGGGATGGGTTCTCAACCACCTCCCTGGGCAACTTGTTCCAGTGTTCCACTACCCTCATAGTGAAGAACTTATTCTTAACATCCAACCTAAATCTGCTCTTCTCCAGCTTAAAGCCATTTCCCCTCATCCTGTCACTGCAGGCCTTTGGAAACAGTCTTTCTTCATCTTTCTTGTAGGCCTCCTTCAGGTACTGGAAGGTTGTTATTAGGTCTGTCCAGAGCCTCCTTTTCTCCAGGCACAACACTTCCAGCTCCCTCATCCTGTCCTCATAGCAGAGATGCTCCAACCCCCTGATCATTTTCATGACACTCCTCCGGACCATCCACATCAGGTCCATGTCCTTCCTGTATTAGGGGCTCCAGACCTGCACACAGTACTCCAGGTGAGGTCTCACCAGAGCAGAGCAAAGTGGCAGAATCACCTTTGTGGATCTGCTGGCAATGCATTTTTTGATGCAGCCCAGGATGTTGTTGGCCTTCAGGGCTGCAAGTGCACATTATCTGCTCATGTTCAGCTTCTCATCCATCAGCACCCCAAAGTCCTTTTCCTCAGGGCTGCTTTCTAACACCCCATCCCCTAGTCTGTATTGATAGTGAGGATTGCTCCTGCCCAGGTGCACAACCCTGTACTTGCTTTTGTTGAAACTCATGAGGTTCACCTGGGCCACCTCACCAGCCTGTCCAGGTCCCTCTGGATGACAACTCATACCTCTGGTGTATCAACACATGTGACTGGATATAACAACAAAGATGCCTAGAGTGAAAACTGTTTGGTGTTCCTGGTAACAGGAGATGCTCAAGGATATTTACCAAGGGTTAAGATGGAAAAGTAGACAAAATATGATGAAGCAGGTAGCAACAGCAGACAATCTGCTGTCCAAACAGCAGCAGGATTTCATCAGCCTACTGTAAGATTTCAAATAAATGGACTTTCCAAGCTTTACAAAGCTTTAGGTTGTTCTGAACCTGGAAGTTAACTTAAGCTCCTTGCAAAGGGCAAACTGGAAAGCCAACTGAGGATGTCCAAAGGTATGTACAGTTTGTTACCCTTCTCAGTCTGTGAGTGCTTGCAGCTTAACATCAGCTACAATGCTGAAAAGTTCTGTAAAACTAACCACTGTCACTGGACAACAGAAGCTCATCATAGGGAAAAAGGTGCATAGAACAAAAGAATGATGGTCACCTCCCTTGTGAGACAGAAGAATTGAGCTGATATAATGTGGACTGTCACAATAAATTGGGGCAATAAAAGACTTGTGAAATAATTTCTGCAGTACTTAAGAGCTGGGGGTGGGGGGGGAGGTTGACAGCCTCTGAACATGAGCCAGCAGTGTGTTCAGGTGGCCAAGAAGAACAAGAGCATCCTGGCCTGAATCAAGAATAGCATGGCCAGCAGAAGAACAGAAATGATTGTGTCCATGTACTGGGCATTGGTGAGGGAGAAGGACATTGAGGGGCTGGAATGTATCTGGAGAGGGGCAACAAAGCTGGTAAAGGCTTTGGAGAACAAGGCTGGTGAGGAGCAGCTGAGGGTGTTTATTCTGAAGAGAAAGTTGAGGGGGACCATCCCTGGAGGTGTTTAAGGAAAGATTGGATGTGGCACTTAGTGACGTGGTCTGGTTGATGTGGTGGTGTTAGGTCTTGATGAGCTCAGAGGTCTATTCCAGCCTCAATAACTCTGTGATTCTGTGCTGCTCTAGCTAGAGGAAAAAGAAGGGGAAAAAAAAAAGACACTTGGGAAAATTTTACATTTAAATGTCACTACTTTTCTCCTTTTCTTTTTTTTCCCTCCACTTTTTACTTTCCCTATTAAAGTGAAATTGAATATTTGTAGACTTTCGTACACTGAGAGTTGTGAGAAGAAGACATCCACGTTTTCCTCCAGCAGCCCACGGTAATATTTCACAGTGTTGTCATTTCCCTTTCTGTGCAATTAGATCTGCCACCAGAATGATGGAATTCATGCAACATGGGAAATAGAATTTTTATAGTGATTTCATCTCCTTAATCCATCAGTTATACACAGCAGAAGGCTAATATTGCAGGGAAACTCTCAGGAGGCAGGGCAGAAGTAGCACTAATTCACAGAAGCCATCAACTAGTTTTGCAAAGTTAGGTAGGTGGGGGGGGGGGGGAGGGGGGAGGGAATAAAGTGTTGATAAATGTGCAAGAAATTATGCAACAAAACAGCCATAGATTCATGTGGAGAGAGAAAAAACACAGAAAAGAAGTTTTATTGATCTGAATTACTAATGAAAAATAGATGTAAAAATACTGCTAATGAAAAATAGATGTGGAAGTACTTGCTAGTGAAAAATAGATGTAAAAATACTGCTAATAAAAAATAGATGTTCATATTACCTTAGTGTGCTGGGTACTTAAGCAGTAATTAAGTTACATACATATGTGCTGCTCCTCAATAGCAGATTCAAAGCTGAGCTTTAAGAGGATGATTGGCAAAGGATCCATTTGCTGTACTAAGGAGGAGGAGTAAGCGCTATGTACCCCACAGCCCTCACTCCTGGTTTATCAGCTATCCAGATTGAGAACCTGACATGGGATGCTCTTCTCCCTTCCTTCCCTTCCAACTAAGCTTCCCATTTCATAGATTCATGGAATGGGTTGAGTCGGAAGGGACCTTGAAGATCATCCAGTTCCAACGCCCCTGAAATGGTCAGAGACACCTTCCACCAGCTCAGGTTGGTCAAGGCTTCATCCAACCTGGCCTTGAACACCTCCAAGGAGGGGGAGACCACAGCCTCCCTGGGCAACCTGTTCTAGTGTCTCCCCACCCTCACTGTCAAGAGTTTCTTTCTCATCTCCAGTCTAAATCTGCCCTCCACAAGCCTCAGTCCATTCTCTTTCATTCCATTTATTGGAACAGAGATAGACACAGGTCCTTTCTATGGCAAAAAGTACAATGGCAGGGGAAGGGATGGTTCACATCTGAGTTTCTTTCTGAATGAACGTTAAAGAGTGGCAAACTTGAAAAGCACTCAGAAATACTCCAATTAAGACAAAAAACCACACCTTGAAAGGTCTCAGCAAAGGAATATTTTTGCACATCTGAATTATTTGGTTCAACAAAGCAATTAGTCTCTTTTAGAGGAAATTTCTGAAACGCCTATAGAAAGAATTTAAACATAAAAATCTTTACTTCTGGTCTTGATGGTATCTTAGCTAATAGAACTAACAGAGAAAATACAATCCATTGGACTGCAGCCTGGACTCTTACTGCTGCTGTTTGAATATCTTATTCCATAAATACCATTTAAAGGGTAATTGAGAGAAAGGAAAAACTGCAAGGAAAGTTTTCCTTGGTGAAGTATTTCCTCTCCTATGTACCTTCAGACAAGAGTCCTTGAAACAGATTATTACCAAAACAAAGGAAAACTCTTAAGTGCTATTGGTTTTGAAAGCTGCTGCTTCCTTCATACCAAACAGTTAAGTCAAGATAATTTGTTCTTTAACACTCAAAGTTTGATGTGGTCAAAGAGTGGAGGAAACACTTCACTATTAGGAGTACTTAAGAAACACAAAGATCTTCCAGGTCTGAGGAAACTATATATTAAAGAGACAACAGGGTCCAGGTGCTGTCAGAGCTCTTCTGAAGTGCTGTTTTGTAGAATTTGTTGTGTTGGGTTTTGTCTTATGAGAAATTCGAGGGATTCTCAAATTAATAAGCTGGATATAAAGGGTATTTCTTTCTTTGTTAGGTGGAAGCATTATATTTTAAGTTCTGGGGCCCTCAGAGAACTTCTTGAAAGAGACCAGTGCAGAAGCTACACAGATGCTGAAGGCAGTGGAATATCTACCTACTGAGGACAGGCTGAGGGAGCTTGGGGCTCTTGAGCTTGGAGCAGAGGAGCCTGAGGGGTGCCCTCATTGCTGCTGATAAAGATCATAGAATCAACCAGGTTAGAAAAGATGTTCAGGGATGGAGCCAGGGTCTGCTCAGGGATGTCCAAGGGGCAATGGGGGCAAGCTGAAGCAGAAGAGGTGCCATGGGAACACATGGAAAAACTTTTTCACTGTGAGACTGGCAAAGCCCTGGAACAGACTGCCCAGAGAGGCTGTTCTCCACAGACATTCAAACCTGCCTAGATGTGTTCCTGTGTGACCTCCTCCAGGTGATCCTGCCCTGGCAGCAGTGTTGGACTGGATGATCTTTGGAGATCTCTTCCAACCCCTAACATTGTGTGATTCTCTCCTTAATTACCATATTCAGTCAAAACTAATGGCCCAGTCAAGTTCAACAGCATGATTCTCTTTGTCTAAGTCCCGTGGCTGTTTTGACTACTTACCACAGATTTAATCCTCATCTTTTCATCACTTTCTTAATATTTTGGGTTTTTTTTTTCTGTTTGAAGCCAGTCCTTCTATCATAAAGTCGTTCACTGGTCTGCATTTTAAAGAACACAACACATTCTGCTGGAAGAGCTTTCAGAGGGTTTTGTGGAAGGCAGGCTTGACAAATCGCTGTTTGACAGAAGGTCATTGGCAGCAAGGTGCAGACTGATAGATACTTAGATACAGCAAGGCATTGAAATATTAAAGGAATGTGTGGGGCCCACGACTTGAAGGCTGGCATTTAGAATGAAGTCCACTAATGCTTTTCCCTTCCTATGTGCAATTTCAACCTGTGACTGAGCTGGGTGTTTATTAAAGCTATCACTCAGTTAAATGGGAGATAACAAAGACAGCAAGAAGAAAGAGGAGGGGGGGAAAGGTAGAGCTGAAGGCCCTCTGGAGAACTTAAAGCAATTTAGCAAAACTGCTGATTTCTAAATTCTTAGAAGTTAAGCTTGGCTTTTTTAATAATTTTTTTAAATACTTGGAAAGGGGGCAGCAACAAAATCTCTTCTCTATATAAGCTCTGTGAAACCTGGGAAGATTAGGCCAAAACAAGTGTAAGAAATCTGAAGGTGCAGAACACCTAATCTAAATCTAAAGGTGCAGACACCAGACACCGTCCCCCACAGCAAACTGCTGGCTAAGCTGTCAGCTCGTGGGTTGGACCACTACACTCTGTGCTGGGTTAGGAACTGGCTGGAGGGCCGAGCCCAGAGAATGGTAGTGAACGGTGCCACATCCAACTGGAGGCCAGTCACCAGTGGTGTCCCCCAGGGATCAGTGCTGCGCCCTGTCCTCTTCAACATATTCATCGATGATCTGGATGAAGGGGTAGAGTCAGTCATCAGCAAGTTTGCAGATGACACCAAGTAAGGAGCAGATGTTAGTCAGTTAGAGGACAGAAAGGCTCTGCAGAGGGACCTCGACCGACTGGACAGATGGGCAGAGTCCAATGGGATGGCATTCAACAAGTCCAAGTGCCGAGTGCTGCACTTTGGCTACGGCAATCCCATGCAGAGCTACAGGCTGGGGTCGGAGTGGCTGGAGAGCTCCCAAACAGAGAGGGACCTGGGGGTGCTGATCGACAGCTGCCTGAATATGAGCCAACAGTGTGCCCAGGTGGCCAAGAGGGCCAATGGCATCCTGGCCTGCATTAGGAATAGTGTGGCCAGCAGGAGCAGGGAGGTCATTGTGCCCCTGGACTCTGCTTTGGTTAGGCTGCACCTTGAGTACTGTGTCCAGTTCTGGGCCCCTCAGTTTAAGAAGGACATCGAAACACTTGAATGTGTCCAGAGAAGGGCAACAAGGCTGGGGAGAGGCCTTGAGCACAAGCCCTATGAGGAGAGGCTGAGGGAGCTGGGATTGTTTAGCCTGGAGAAGAGGAGGCTCAGGGGTGACCTCATTGCCCTCTACAACTACCTGAAAGGTGGTTGTAGATGGGAAGGGGTTGGTCTCTTCTCCCAGGCAACCAGCAGCAGAACAAGGGGACACAGTCTCAAGCTGCGCCAGGGGAGGTTTAGACTGGAGGTGAGGAGGAAGTCCTTCACCGAGCGAGTCATTCGTCATTGGAATGTGCTGCCCAGGGAGGTGGTGGAGTCACCGTCCCTGGAGGCGTTCAAGGGGAGATTGGACGTGGCACTTGGTGCCATGGTCTAGTCATGGGGTCTGTGTTGATAGGTTGGACTCGATGATCCTCAAGGTCCTTTCCAACCTAAGTGATACTGTGATACTTTCTCAGGCAAATGTGAATATTTAATATATCCCTCACCAGGTACAGTTATCATCATGAACCAACATGGTCCCAGCAATGTGGACAGGCTGAGGGAGTTGGGACTGTTCAGCATGGAGAAGTGAAGGCTCCAAGGAGACCTTAGAGCAGTATTCCAGCACCTGAAGGGGGCTACAAGAAAATAATGAAGGAACTTTTTACAAGGGCTTGTGGTGATAGGATGAGAGGGAATGGATTGAAGCTTGCAGAGTCCAGATTAAGACTGGCAATTAGAAGGGAATTCTTGACAGTTAGGGTGGTGTGACACTGGAACAGGTTGCCCAGGAAGGTCATGGATGCCTGCTTCCTGGAGGTATTCAAGGCCAGGTTGGATGAACCTGGGCTGGTGGGAATCATCCCTGCCCATGGAAGGGGGGTTGGAACTAGATCATCTTCAAGGTCCCTCCCAAGCCAAACCGTTCTACCAAACTGTTACATCACCCAAGTAGATGCCTGTATTACAACACTTTTGTGCAGTCTGCCTACATAAGTATCTTCTCCATTGAGGATCCCAGATTTTCAGGGAAGGGATGTTTTGGAACAGTGAGAAGCTTCTGCTTTTTAGTGTGGCAAAACAGATAGTAAAAAGCGTGTTCAGGGATCCACTACAGAACCATAGAACTGTCAGGACTGGAAGGGACCTCAAGAATCATCCAGTTCCAACCCCACTGCCATAGGCAGGGCCACTTGCCACTAGTTTAGGTTGACTAGAGCCACATCCAGCCTGGCCTTAAAAACTTCCAGGGATAGGGCTCCAACCACCTCTTTGGGCAAGCTCTTCCAGTGTCTCCCCACCCCCACTGAGAAGAATTTATTTCTAATCTCCAGTCTATGTCTGTGTGCTTCAATCCTGTGTTTCAAAAATGCAACTTCATATATAAATATACACACCCACCCACCACCAGGTACGAATTTATGCAGAGAAAGAAGATGACTTCAAGCCAGCTAATATAATACATGCTGCCATAAGACACCAAATGATCACATATGGATGTTTTCACACCCACCATCGTACATATGCTGGCCCTTGACTAAAGGCAATGTGAGAAAGGGAGCAGGAGCGCAGACTGCCTCAATGTATGAGCATTAGATGTTGTTATTGCTCTATTAGGAATGAAATCTGTGGTAACTGTGTCAAAACTGGCAGGCTTGACAGCACTGATTTGCAAGCTACCTCACATCTGGGAACCAAGTAAATTATCTATGTGTTTTGGTGAATAAACATAAACCATGCAGTCATAGAACAAGGTCTTCAGAATTACCACAATAGTTTGTTGTTTTGTTTTTTTCATGATACCCATCTTTCATCTTCATCTTTATGACATTGCAATACTTAGGTAGCAAATTCTAAGAGTTCATATCAAGCAACTAGCTTGAGAGCAGCCCTGAAGAAAAAGGACTTGGGGGTACTGGTGGATGAGAAGCTCAACACAAGCCACCAGTGCACACTTGCAGCCCAGCAAGCCAGGCACATCCTGGGCTGCATCAAGAGAAGTGTGGCCAGCAGGTCCAGAGAGGTGATTCTTCCCTGCTACACCACTCTGGTGACACCCCACCTGGAGTACTGTGTCCAGTTCTGGAGCCCCTATTGCAGGAAGGATCTGGACATGGTAGAGCGTGTCCAGAGAAGGGCCATGAGGATGAGCTGAGGGCTGGAGCACCTCTGCTATGGGGAAACACAGAGTTGGGGCTGTTCAGTCTGGGCAAGACAAGGCTCCAAGGAGACCTTATTGTGGCTTCCAGTATCTGAAGAGGGCTACAAGAAAGATGGGGAGGGACTTTTTGTGATGTCAGGTAGTGATAGGACTGTGGGGGGCGGAAATGGAGCAAAACTAGAAGCGGGTAGATTCAGATTGGATGTTAGGAATGTGGTGAGTTGAAGTTTGCCCCCAAGCACTAACTTTTAAGCCAGACCAACTCAGTTAGAAGCAAATGAAGCTGTATTTACAAGCAAAGCTACATTCTATAACAGAATGTAATGAATGTGTACAAAATATACATTATACATATATACATATTATGTATACAATTGTACATTATTATATCTGTATAATATTGTATAATACTATATTTACAATCAGCAAACAATACAAACCCCCCCCAGTCAGAAGGAGACACACACCCCCCATTTCACCCCACCCCCACCCCCCTTAGACCCACCTCTACCAAGAGACAGAAGCTGAGAGAGCAGTGGGTTAGCTTATCTCAAGGCTAGCCAGAAGCGCCCTTATAGTATCAGTCAGGGTTGGAAGGGACCACAAGGATCATCTAGTTCCAACCCCCCTGCCATGGCCAGGGACACCCCACACTACATCAGGCTGGCCAGAGCTTCATCCAGCCTGGGCTTAAACACCTCCAGGGACGGGGCCTCAACCACCTCCCTGGACAACCCATTCCAGGGCTTCACCACTCTCATGGGGAAGAACTTCCTCCTCACATCCAGCCTGAATCTCCCCATGTGAAGCAATAACAGCCAAGATCAGAGTAGAATAGAATGGGAATGGAGGTGAAATGTGAAGAACTGTTATGATACAGCTTCTCTTATCCCAGACTTTCATCCAATAAATTTGTTTAGAACAATCTTTTGTTTTCCTTTTTATACCCAAAAGCGGTTTGTTTCTATTTTTCTACCCTTCTGCTCAAAAGCTGCAGCTGAATTTTGAAGACATAGCCTAAAACTACAAGGAAGAATTTCTACCTGATGAGGGTGGTGAGACACTGGAACAGGTTGCCCAGGGAGGTGGTGGAAGCCTCATCCCTAGAGGTTTTTAAGTCCAGGCTGGATGTGGGTCTGAGCAACCTGATCTGGTGTGAGGTGTCCCTGCCCATGGCAGAAGGGTTGGAACTAAATGATCCTTGAGGTCCCTTTCAAACCCTAACAATTACATGATTATCTGTCTGTGGTAACAAGATTAGTCTTGAAGGCAGTCAGTTTTCAAGAGTTAAAGATAAATGCTATGTAGAAATTCTCATTACAGAGTATGCCCATCCTGGAGTAAAAAGCCAGAAATTGATTGAATAAAGCAAGGTTAGGAGGAGCCCAAACCAAAATACAAGGACAGAAAGAGCAGGAGACTCAACCTCTCTGAGAAGCCTGGTCTAGTGCTCTGTCACCCTCAGGAAAGAAGCATTTCCTTATGTTTAAGGAGAACCTCATCTGTTTTGATTTACCCCGTGTCTTGACACAGGGCACCACTGAAAAGTGACTGACCCCCATCCTCTGGATATTTATAATCATTGATAAGATCTCAAACACTCTCTGTGCGGTACTTGAAATATTTTTTCAAGTAATACTTCATCAGGGTAAATGCAATTATTTTTACTTGACAGAGACCAGTTTAGGGTTTGGGGTTTTTTTTAGCAGAGATTTATGGTGACATTTCTGTAGTTCACAGAAAAAAAGGACCAACAGCAACCAAAATAAACAAGAAAAAAAAGAAAACCAATCCCCAAACAAATTAAACAGCTCTGCTTATGTTTTTGTCTTTCAATAGCTTGTCCACTTTGAGTACTACAAGCTCCATCAACCATCCAGCAGACATGGTATCACAGTAGTATCACAGTATAACTTAGGTTGGAAAGGACCTCGAGGATCATCGAGTCCAACCTATCAACACAGACCCCATGACTAGACCATGGCACCAAGTGCCACGTCCAATCCCCTCTTGAACACCTCCAGGGATGGTGACTCCACCACCTCCCTGGGCAGCACATTCCAATGATGAACGACTCACTTGAACTTCCTCCTCACCTCGAGTCTAAACCTCCCCTGGCGCAGCTTGAGACTGTGTCCCCTTGTTCTGCTGCTGGTTGCCTGGGAGAAGAGACCAACCCCTTCCCGGCTACAACCACCTTTCAGGTAGTTGTAGAGGGCAATGAGGTCTCCCCTGAGCCTCCTCTTCTCCAGGCTAAACAATCCCAGCTCCCTCAGCCTCTCCTCATAGGGCTTGTGTTCAAGGCCTCTCCCCAGCCTTGTTGCCCTTCTCTGGACACGTTCAAGTGTTTTGATGTCCTTCTTAAACTGAGGGGCCCAGAACTGGACACAGGACTCAAGGTGTGGCCTAACCAAAGCAGAGTCCAGGGGCACAATGACTTCCCTGCTCCTGCTGGCCACACTATTCCTAATGCAGGCCAGGATGCCATTGGCCCTCTTGGCCACCTGGGCACACTGCTGGCTCATATTCAGGTGGCTGTCAATCAGCACCCCCAGGTCCCTCTCTGTTTGGGAGCTCTCCAGCCAGTAATGCATTACATAGTAATCTGGCTTAAATAATAAGCACTAAAGCTCTTTGCCTTATTGTTTAGACATAAAGGTGCCAGCCCACAGCTGGTAAACTGCTTCTGTTCCAAAGAGGCAAAGTATGGCCAAGAGTTTTGAATTTTCCAAGTATCTGTTGAAATTTTGCTAGGTCCTTGCTGTCTCCCAAGGTATCACATTCTACCCTCTTAATTATCTCTCACATTATAACATGCAACCAAACAAGAGCAGAGAAGTGTTGGACAGCTTTTCTAACCTCTTCCCATGGGTAGTAATTAATCTCCTCCTTCTTAAAAGGGAAGAAGCTTGACCCTAACCCTCCAAACTGTGGTCCGATCTTCAGAAAGCAAGTCCAAAAGCACAGTCAGTTGAGCCAGCAGGTTTCTCCTGGGCAACAAGCAGCAGCTGTGGGAACTCTGACAGTTCTGAAGAGCTGGTTCTATGCTGTGTTGCCATGGTGAGGCTTCTCTTTTTAGAAGACATTAATGTTATACTTTTGTTCCTCTAAGTCAAAATGCATTCTTTAGTCAATGTCTTCCACAGGAGGTGGGCTAATGAAACCACTCTCCACACCTGCAAAATAAATTATCCATCCCACCATTCCAAAATCACAGGATGTAAAAGGCTGGAAGGGACCTCTGGAGATCTTCCAGTCCAATGCCCCTGCCAGAACAGGACCATAGAATCTAGTGCAGGTCACACAGGAACACATCCAGACAGGGCTTGAATGTCTCTAGAGAAGTAGACTCCACAACCTCTCTGGACAGCCTGCTTCAGGGCTCTGTGAGCCCTACTGAAGGATTGAATTTAGGGAGTAGAACCTCAAGCAATGCTCAGCTGATAGAAGGAAGTGTTTTAGCTCTTGTGGGTCATAAACCCTGGGAACAAACTACAGTTGTGTAGAGAGAGAAAAGCATTTAGCTGACTACCAATGGCCATTGTGACTCAGGGAAGTTACACAAGGACCTGAAAATAGGAGCTGGTAAACATTGCAACAGAGTCTTTTGCTTTCTGTCTGAACCTAGATAAGAGATGTGTGTTTGTTTGTCTTTTGGCTAACACCTGTCTGAGCCCTGCAAGAGATGTGTGTTCTCCCTGGTATTTTCTTGGCAGCCAGTCATGAGTCTGTAACTGTCACACATATCTAATAACCAAAAGTTGCTTTTGATTATGTTAGCCTATATAAAGAAGAGGCTTTGTACAATAAAGCAAACACTCTGCTTGTATCAAGCTTTGTCCCATCTCTCAATCACAGTACCTTACAGTAAAGAAGTTCTTCCTCATGTTGAGGTGGAACTTCCTGTGGTGTAATTTACATCCATTGCTCCTTACCCTATCACAGGGCACAAGTGAGCAGAGGCTGTCCCTGTCCCTTCCTGACCCCAGCCATCAAATCTTTATAGACATTGATTAGATCCACTCTCAGCCTTCTCTCCAGATCCAGCCCCAGGTCTCTCAGCCTTTCCTCATAAGGCAGTGCTTCAGTCCCCCAGTCATCCTTGCAGTCCTCCACTGGACTCTCTCAAGTAGATCCCTGTCCCTCTTGAACTGAGGAGCCCAGAACTGGATACAATAATCCAGGGGGGCCCTCACCAGGGCAGAGTAGAGGGGATGAAGAACCTTCCTTGATCTGCTGGACACTCTTAATGCATCTCAGGATCCCATTGGCCTTCTTGGCCACAAGGACTCATTACTCTCCCATGGAGAACTTATTGTCTACAAGGGTTTCCAGGTCCTTCTCCTCAGGGCCCTCCCTAGCAGATCACCTCCTAACCTGTACTGATGTGGGAGAAGGGTGGTTTTGGATAGCTTTGGAAAGCTATGAAGATTTGCTTTTGCTCAGAGAAAGCTGTGCTTAGTCTTCGACTCAGAAAAGAATGTAAACACCTTGTAACCACAGGAGAGAAATTAGAATTTGGTTGGAGGTGTTGAAACATTGTTTTGTTATTTTGACCTATTGTATGCCTTAACTACATGCATGCCAGTAGAAAACAACCAATTAAGATGTGACACATGTGCCTTCTGATAGACTACGTAACTTCGCTGTATAACGTAATAAACATCTTCGCCTGCTTATACCTTGTCCCAGAAGCTGTGCTCAGGGTGAATAAGACACCTATATTACAACAAATGGTGACCCCCAAGCATGCACCTTGAGCGACTATGCATTACGACTCCCACTTGCACTAACAACAAGA
Organism: Melanerpes formicivorus; assembly: GCF_026170545.1. NCBI lineage: Eukaryota > Metazoa > Chordata > Aves > Piciformes > Picidae > Melanerpes > Melanerpes formicivorus. The sequence goes on along the minus strand of NW_027142367.1, from coordinate 16,175,105 downwards.
AATTTCACTTCTACAGGACTGCAGAGAGGGTCGTGCTCATCAGCATCACAAATGGTAGCCTTTAGATTAGTTTGTGAGATTAGTCTATTGACTTTGACACCAGCAGCATTCCCTGATTTGCAAGAAGAAAAAAAAAATAGAAAAAAGAAAAAAGAATGGGGGAAAAAGGCAAAAAGAGACATGAGAGTCACAAGAGAAAAAAGGGGGGGTGGGAATAAGAGAATCCACAGAACTGTGAAACAGAGGTGAGCAGCTGCAGAAATTGGGTGGTTGGAGCCTACCTGAAGGGAGGTTGTAGACAGGTGGGCATTGGTCTCTTCTCCCAGGCAACCAGCACAAGAGGACACAGTCTCAAGCTGCACCAGGGGAGGTTTAGGCTGCAGGTTAGGAAGAAATTCTACATAGAGAGAGTGATTGCCCACTGGAATGGGCTGCCCAAAGAGGTGGTGGAGTCACCATCATCGGAGGTGTTCAGGAGGAGACTTGATAGGGTGCTTCGTTGCATGGTTTAGTTGATTAGGTGGTGTTGGATGATAGATTGGATGCAGTGATCTCAAAGGTCTCTTCCAACCTGGTGTATTCTATTATAGTACAAAAAAACATTTTAGGTTATAAAAAGGGGGAATTCAGGTATTATGTCACAAAAAATAGACTAGTTAAAGCATGTTATGTTCTCAAATTTTCATTTTGTATGTGGTTTTAAGTGTGATTTAAGAAAATTTACGGAGGATATAAAAATTCTGGAAGTTTTAGTTGGGAGAAATTCAAAAGAAGAACAAACAACATTAGGCCAAAGTTAGTATCAATAGGACTCAGTACCTATCCTTAGCAAAAACAAAGCATCAAGAGATCAGTGTGTTAGGAGGAAAAAGTAGGTTGTGTTATGTTCAATAGTACATTGGGCAGAACCATGAATATTCAGGATGCAACCTCTGACCCAGCAAAGGAGCCTTTTCACTCTTGCTGTTTATCTGCAAGTATTTTCTTCATCTCTGCAGATAGAGCCTGGCCAGCTCTACCCTTATGGATCAAGGGAAGATCTGGCTAACATTAAACAATTCTATGATTTTTGACCATCTTAGATTAAAAAGATAATAAAGATGTAACATACTTTTGAAGGAGATTGTAAAGGACAGTGCTGAAGATTGGGTTTGTTGTATTTGTGGATCTTCACGTCTTGATCCTTGTGCACAATGTGCTCAGGCTTAATCAAGTCTTTGTTAATGAGAAAAGGGAAGTGTGGGAATTGAAACTAGTGAGATCTAAGTTCTCCTTCAAGAGACCAGGCAGGTAACAAAGAAGTCCAAAACTGTAGGATGAAACTTTGTCTGAAAGAAGCAACTGTTTGTGTTCTGACCTTGTAAGATAAGTGGAAAGGAATGTAAGCTTGTCACTGAAATGAGCTGAAAGTTTTGTTATCTTTAACCATATATTATGCCAGTTAGTACAACCTTAGTATTATGTCTTTTATGGGTTACATCAGTCTGTTAGACATGCTGCACTACAGAACTTTTGCTATATAGGTAGTTTTAACTTGCTTCCTTCTATGTGTGCAAAGGATGTTAGAAAGGTCAATTAAAAGTGGTGCTCTACTAGAAAAAGAGAAAAAAGGGGGAAACGTGGGAAAAGGGTGCTGTTGGACATCTTTACAAGGCTATGAAGGTTTGCCTTTGCTTGAATTAGAGAAGGCTATGTTTAGTCTTTGACTCAAAAGAATGTAAACACCTTGTAACTGAAGGAGAGAAGCTAGGCAGAATTTGGTTGGATGTGTTAAAATATTGTTCTGTTATTTTGACCTATTGTCTGCCCTAATTACATGCATGCCAGTAGCAAATGACCAATTGAGATGTTGTGAGAGACTAAAAGTTTGTCTCTCTTGGTGTGACTCAAAGATAAAATCACTTGCTGTTTGCCCAGACAATAGCTGATATGTGTTGGGCAGAGCCACTGGAACAACTCTTTGAAGGTGCAAAGATAACATTGCTCACTGGGCCACAGCTGGCCTGACAACAATGGACTGAGGCCACCTTCGGGAATATGCACGAGACAAGATAATCTCCACCCATTAAGTACCCTGGGAAGGGTGACACAATGGCTTCACCACCTGTTTTCCTGATGTGTAAGGAGTGTGGGGGCTTGTCTGGATGAGGATGGAGGAGGCAGAGCCCCGCCCCAAATCCAAACACACAGAAATGCACAGAAAGATTTCCGGGGGAACGATACCTGGACATTTACCTAAGGATGATTTCCTGGCCCCTGAATTCCTGAGGGACAATACTTGGACACATTCCTAAGGACTGAAAAACTGTATAAAAGACTGGAGCCACTACTGGCTACTAGGAAGAAAAACACAGAAGAAAAATGTGGGGGACTGTGTCCCCCGGACTGGATGATTAACAGAAGAAAAGCGCAAGAGAAAAATGGAGATGAAGGAAAACACAGGAGATGGACCATGCTGCTGAGAAGGAACAGCCTGGGACAATGCTGCTCCGGAGAAAAGAGGCTGCCAAGAGGACCACAGCTCTTCTCCAGCCAAAGCCTCAGCACCCTTTCTCTACAGACCCAGGCTGCCCAGAGGACCACAGCTCTTCTCCAGCCAGAGCCTCAGGACCGTTCCTCCACAGACTCAAACTGTCTTGGGGGGAGATGAGGGGTGTGGTAATATAATTCCTTTCCTCTTCTCTCTCTCTTCTCTCTCTCCCTATTTTCTCCCTCTCCCCTTCTTATTTCCCCTTTATTTATGCAATAAATAGTCTAGCTGTTGATATTTTGGCCTTGTTTGTGCCTCTAATTTCACAACATGGGAATATTCATAAGAACTGAGTCTCTCTCCCTCTCTGGACTGAGACAGATGTGACACATATGCCTTCTGATAGACTATATAACTTAGCCATATAACATAATAAACATCTTCACCTGCTTACATCTTGTCCTGGAAGCTGTGCTCAGGGTGATAGAACATCTATATTACAACATACTGATGCAGTTTATTATTCCTTCCCATGTGCAGGACTCTGCACTTATCCTTGTTGAACCTCATTAGGGTCCCCTTTGCCCAGCCTGCCAGTCTCTCCAAGTCTCACTGACTAGAAATTCTTGAAATTCCTTGTTGACATTCTGCACAAGGGGTCAGGTGGCCAGACCTTGTTATTCCAGCTGAAACACTTGGGTTTAATGCCTCCTCCATGCCAGCTCATTTCTCATTGTTATAAAGCATGCATCCAGCAGCATGGCTTGCAGCAACCATACAATTAATAGATGTTGAACCAAGCAGCTCTTCTGCTGATAAATAGATCACTTACTGAAGTTCCACTCCCCAGTTTTAAAGCAACTCTTCTGTATGATAACACATTTGGCATGCAAAACTAGCTTTTGATACTCCTTTTCTCATAGAATCACAGATTAGTAAGGGTTGGAAAGGGACCTCAAGGATCAAGTAGCCCCAGTCCCCCTGCCACGGGCATGGACACCCCACACTAAATTCGGTTCTTTACACATCCTTTCTGCTTCTGTTATTTTCTAGTAACTAATTTGCCTTCACAGAAAGCTCCTCTACTGCCTTCTGTACCCTGATCACCACACTGATACATTCCAAACATACACTACCTTGGCTTCAAAACCTAAAAGTAAAAATCTTCACACCTTCCTACCTGCCATTTACCCTTCCTGCATTAAAAGAATGTCTGCCCTCGTGAGGCTGCATCTGGAATGTTGTGTCCAGTTCTGGACTCCTAAGTCCAAGAAGGACCTCAGGGAATTGCTTGAAAGACTCCAGCTCAGAGCCACAAAAGTGATGAATAGAGTGGAACACCTTCCTTATGAGGAGAGACTGAGGGAGCTGGGGCTCTCTAGCTTGGAGAGAAGGAGCCTAAGGGGGGGACTTCATTCATGTTTATAAACACGTAAAGGGTGAGTGCCAAGAGGATGGAACCAGGCTCTGCTCAGTGATGCCCAATGACAGCACAAGGGCCAATGGGTGGAAGATGAGGTATAGGAAGTTCCATGGAAACATGAGGAAAAACTTTCTCACTGTGAGGGTAACAGAACACTGGAACAGGCTGCCTAGGGGGTTGTGGAGTCTCCTTCTCTGGAGATATTCAAGACCTGCCTGGATATGTTCTTGTGTGACCTGCTCCGGCAGAGGGGTTGGACTGGATGATCTTCCGAGGGCACTCTCGACCCCAAACCTTCTGTGATTCTGTGAAGAGTAGCTTAAAATATCCCACCACACATTGTTAACACCCAATTAAATTCACCTTAAAAGCTGCATGAATATGATCAAAACAAAGGGTAAAAGCACCAATTAGTACCATTAAGTACAAAAGGAATATGTTCTTTTGTTTGGGGGGAAAGAGGTTACTAAGATGACTGAATTCTTCTAGAAGCAGAATTCAGTGCAATTTGCTTTCAGCTCCTGAAGACAAAGCATCTTCACATTTCGATTTATAGCTGATTGCCAAGTCAGATATGCACCACTACAGCTGGATTTCAAATGGTGCAGGAAGGATTGTTCCCTGGGTATTAATTCTCTAGAAAGTGAACATTTCACTTTTCAGGAGCACTCAGTTGTTAAAAAACAATGTCATGGCACAGGATTAAGTAACTGGTGATGGATGGTTCTGAAGGGTAATCAGTGTGATCTGTAATATAAGAGAATTACATCAGAATGTTTTTCTTGATGGCATCTGAAGGGTCATAGAACGGTCCTGGGCTGGAAGGGACCTCCAAAAGTCATATAGTCCAACCTACTTGCAGCCAGCAGGGACACCACCAACTACATCAGGTTGTCCAGGGCCTCATCAAGCCTCACTTGGATTATCTCCAGGGATAGGGCCTCAAGCACCTCCCTGGGCAACTTGTTCCAGTGTTCCACCACCCTCACAGAAAAGAGCTCATCCCTAATATCCCATCTAAATCTGTTCTTCTCCATTTTGAAGCCATTGTCCCTCAGCATATCACTGCAGGCCTTTGGAAACAGCTCCTCTGCAGCCTTCTTGTAGCCCCCTTCAGATACTTAAAGGCTGCTGTTAGGTCTGCCAGAGCCTTCTCTCCTCCAGTTCCTGATGAACCCCAGTTCCTTCATCCTGTCCTCATAATAGAGGTGCTGCAATCACCTGATCATTCCTATGGCCTTCCTCTGGACTCTCTCCATCAGGTCCACATCCTTCCTGTATTGAGGGCTCCAGACCTGCACACAGTACTCCAGGTGAGGTTTCCCCAGAGCAAAGTAGCAGAATTACCTCTGTGGATCTGCTGGCAATGCACCTTTTGATGCAGCCCAGGATGCCATTGGCCTTCAAAGCTGCAAGAACACACTGTCTGCTGATGTCCAGCTTCTCATCCATCATCCCATTTTCCACAGGGCTGCTTTCTAACATCTCATTCTCCAGCCTGCGTTGGTAGTGCAAATTGTTCTGACTTAGGTGCAGAGCCCTGCACTTGTTCTTATTGAACTTCATGAGGTTCACCTGGGCCACCTCTCCAGTGTACTAACAATACCACACAGCTTGGTGTCATCTGCAAACTTGCTGATGGTGCACTTGATCCCACAATGTCACTGATAAAAATGTTGAATTACTCAGGTCCCAGTGCAGACCCATGAGGGACATTACTTGTCCACTGCTCTCCATTGGGACTTCAAGCCATTGAGCACCACCCTCATGTGGAATGGTACAGCTGAAGGCAGAGTAAAAACAATGGGATGAATCATGTTGTCAAAAAGAAACATTAAAAAACCCAACCAACCTTAAAGTCACCAGGATTCAAAACCAAGTGTACATAAAAGGAAAGGAAAAATACAAGCAGCAAGTTCTCCTGGCATAAAGTAGCAGCACATGAAAAAGTGATAGGCAGGGAGCAGTCAAACAGCCACCTGAGGAATCAGAGATGGGACACAGATGCTGCAAATGGGCAAAGCCTTCAGCTTTCCAAAGGATATTTTTCTGCATCTAGATTGTGCAAGTGGTCTGCACAATGCGGAAACATATGGGGCACAACACAGCTGCTGCTGGGAAAGCAGGCAGCAGTTACCTGAAAGGCACACAGGGGGCAAAGCAAGGCTGAGCTTATGAACAATAGTTTCATAGTTTCATTCAGGGTTGGAAGGGACCACAAGGATCATCTAGTTCCAACCCCCCTGCCATGGGCAGGGACACCCCACACTAGATCAGCCTGGACAGAGCCTCATCCAGCCTGGGCTTAAACACGCCCAGGGACGGGGCCTCGACCACCTCCCTGGACAACCCATTCCAGGGCTTCACCACACTCATGGGGAAGAACCTCCTCCTCACATCTAGCCTGAATCTCCCCACCTCCAGCTTCATTCCATTTCCCCTAGTCCTATCACTCCCTGACATCCTGAGAAGTCCTTCCCCAGCCTTCCTGTAGCCCCCTTCAGATACTGGAAGGCCACAATGAGGTCACCTCAGAGCCTTCTCTTCTCCAGACTGAACAGCCCCAACTCCTTCAGTCTGTCCTCATAGGAGAGGTGCTCCAGCCCTCTGATCATCCTCGTAGCCCTTCTCTGGACACCTTCCAGCACCTCCAGATCCCTCTTGTAATAGGGGCTCCAGAACTGGACACAGTACTCCAGGTGGGGTCTCACCAGGGCTGAGTAGAGGGGGAGGATCGCCTCCCTCGACCTGCTGGCCACACTTCTCCTGATGCAGCCCAGGATCTGATTGGCTTTGCAGGCTGCAAGTGCACGTTGTTGTCTTTTCACTATTTAATTTTAAGTATTTTGAAAAGTCTCCAAGGAAAAGTCATTCATTGTTAAAAAGGTCTTTTTAAAACATGAATTGCCTAAAGAAGGAGACAATGCTTGCAGAATGTAACATGAAATTACAGGTGAACATGATCAAAAGACCTAAAGGAAACATTCTTAAATTCTGTGTCAATCTTCACTTACTTTCTCTCCAAGAATCACAGAATGGCTTAGGTTGGAAAGGACCTTTGAGATCATCTCCTCCAACCTCCCTGCCGTGCCCAGGGATGCCTGCCAACCTGGGTCTTGAACATCCCCAGGGAGGAGGCACCCACAACCTCACTGGGTAACCTGTTCAGAGTCTCACCACCCTCCTACTGAAGTACCTCTTCCCCAGCTCCAGTCTAACCCTGTGCTGCCTCAGCTTCAAGCCATTCCCCTTTGTCCTGTTTCTAGACACCCTCATGAAAAGTCCCTCCGCAGCCTTCCTGGAGGATCTCTTCAGCTATTGTAAGGCAGCTCTAAGGTCCCCCTCAGAGTTTTCTCTTTTCCAGACTGATAGGCTCACTTGTCTCAGCCCATCCTCACAGCAGAGGTGCTCCAGCCCATGGATCATTTTTGTGGCCTCCTCTGAACTTGTTCCAACATCTGTGTCCTCCTTCTACTGGGAACACCAAGGGAAGATCTCAGCAGATCAGAGTCAAGGGGCAGAATCCCCTCTTTTGCCCTGCTGCCCACACTCCTCTGGATGCAGCCCAGCAGGCAGCTGCCTTCTGGAGCGCTTCTCAATCAGCACCCCCAAGTCTCTCTCTTCAAGACTACTCTCAACCCATTTTGTACCTAGCCTGGAATTATGCCTGGGTTTGGCCCAACCCAGCTGCAGGACCTTGCACTTTGAATTGTTAGACCTCATGCAGCTGGCACTGGCTCACTTGAAGACCCTGTGAGCACCAAAGTTAAAGAACACATCCAAGTATTTCCTTGAAAGCCTTTTCAGCTGCCAATGAAAATAGAATGAAATCTGTGTTGTCTATGTGAACCATAGGATACTTGAGGTTGGAAGGGACCTTTAAAGGTCATTAAAATGACCTTTACTGACTGAAACATCTACTTCTCATAAGGGGCATAAATAATGTGGCATGAGTGTCTCTAGCAGCCGAAATGTTTTTGCATCCTTTGGAATACTGAGAACCACCAAACCCCCTGGGCAATGCCATCAATCTCGGGATGAAATACTCTGAGGCAGTTGATGTCTCACAGACTTTTCACGCCACCGACCTCCCAATCCACATTTTTGCATTCCAAATGTTATATTAATAAAGAGCTAGAGACATTTCATTCCCTGAGATGAGAGCTCTGATTCTCAAGTGTAATGAGCTACTAAGTATGTAATTTGTAAGCCCATTTGATGATGGCAAAATGCACATTACACTGGGACTCTGTTATTAAAAAAATAGGAATCAATACTCTTAAAACAGAATCCACCATCACTTCGGTGTTCATTAAACACTTGCATTACTCACACAGGGTTTGGATGCTCCCTGGATTGAAGCCTAGTGTCAAATCACTACAGTATTGATATCAAATCAAGCTGACTCTTTGACAATGACACCGAGTACATCATGCTATGGCCAGAGTCACCTTACTCCATTCTTCTTCATTAGGCTTCATTATGGTTCCTGACTTTATACATTATTGTTTGCTGCAGTCTTTTAAAAGCAAGCACAAAGATAAGGGCAACTGGAAACAGCAGAGCTCCAGCAACTCCTACAGATACTTTGAAGTATTTCACCAGAGCACACCAGACCCTAGAGACAAGGGGCTCCCCTAGAAAGACAGCACCCATTCTCCTACAGGGTAAGTGCACCAGCAGTTCCACTGGAGAGGTTTAGGCTTCTCCATCACAAAAGCAGCAGAACTGTTTTCCTCTCCACCTGGCATTGTGTGACCCCTCAAATTATCCCACATGGAGCTATATAAGGCAACCTGGCTACCCTAGTGAGGGGAACAGGCTAGTGGTATCAAGCTACCACCTCCTCTAGTCACTTACTGCATCACTAAGGAGGAGAATCAGCAAGGTGGAAAAGGAAAAGAGATCTGCAGCTGAAAGCAGCTCCTGCAAAGGTGATTCCAGGGGATTAGGACAGGCTCTGTGGGCCTCTAACCATTCTGGTACTGTGATTTCTGTAGCAAGTATTGGCATGGCAGATGCCATCACTCCCTGCCCCAAGCAGCTTAATGCATCAATGCACATTTCGCCCTTCTGCCCACATCTGCCCTTCTCCCACCAGCCCTGTAAAAACAAACCTCCCTAGCTGGGTGAGCAAACAACCAACAACTCTGCCTCCCCCAAGCAGCTCTTGCTCCTCACCTCACCCCTACATCTGCCTAAAAAGTTCTAGCTCCCCTACCACCATTTTCACACCCATCCCAAAGACAAGACCCTCAACCAGCCAAGACACCACAGTGAGGAGCTCAGCCCCAGTAAGGAGGCCCAGCCAGCATTCATGGTTAATATTGGAGTAGTCAGCAATCCTATCCCTAACAACCGGGGGGCCACCAGGCCCCCCGGCCTTTGTTGTCACCACCACCATCACCCAGTGTGCACCATGGGTACTCACCAGCAATGAGAGGAGGATCCTCAGCCCAGATGGGCTCAGCTTAGAGCTGCTGCCTTTCCTGGGGGGGATTATAAAGGGGAGTGGGTGGGGAGGGCAAAGTGGCCACACCTGGGGTGGGAGGAGACTCCAGCAGAGCCCAGGTGCTCTGGGATTTAGGGGATAACAGAGACAAATGGCACCTGTTCCAGTGTCTCACCACCCTCATGGTAAAGAACTTCTTCCTAACTCATACAAGCACATTCACATGCTCATACTAATTCCTGCAAACTGGAGTCATGGGAATGCTTTCATTGTTAACAACAGAACTGATTACTGGAAGCCCAGGCAGACATCTTTATCCTGTAAACCCTTTAAAGTTGAGGGGATTTAAAAATTACTTTATTTGCCATAGATCTTTCCTAATGCACAACTGCAGTTCATGGTTTGCTTTGCCTCCATGCAAAGCAAAGAACCAACCCATCCATACTCCATAAAAGAAAGCACAGTGGTGGCTATCACAAGGAAATCTTTCCACAAATATCATGTTGCTTGGCAGGAAAAGCTGTACTTTTCAGATCAAAATAACAAGTTTAAACGACAGCAAAAAAGTTCTCTAGGAGTGAATTTTCTCCCTTGGGGAGCCCAGGGAAGCAGGGCTGCTGCCCTTGTTGCATGGTTACAACATGAATGAAGACTCTGCTGCAGGGCACAGGTAACAGCTGTCGTTCTCACCCATTAAGAGCAGTGCAAGGCCATGGCTGCAATTCCTGCAGCATCATTCTTCATAATCACAGAATCATAGAATTATGGAACCATAGAATGGTCTGGATTGGAAGGGACCTCCAAAGGTCAGCCATTCCAACCCCCTCTGCAGTCAGCAAGGACATCCTCAACTGGATCAGGTTGCCCAGAGCCCTGTTGAGCCTCACTTTGAGCATCTCCAGGGATGGGGCCTCAACCACCTCCCTGGGCAACCCATTCCAGTGTTCCACTATCATGGTGCAGAACCTGTTCCTAATATCTAAACCTCACCTGGCACAAGTTCAACCCATTTCTTCTTGCTAATTACTTAGGAGAAGAGACAAACACCAACCTCACCCCAGCCTCCTTTCATGGAATCACAGAATGTTAGGGGTTGGAAGGGACCTCTAGAAATCATCCAGTCAAATCCTCCTGCCAAAACAGTGCAGGCCACACAGGAACACATGCAGGTGGGTTTGGAAAGTCTCCAGAGAAGAAGTCTCCACTCTGGGCAGCCTGCTCCAGTGCTCTGTCACCCTCACTGTAAAGATGTTTCTCCTCAGGTTGAGGTGAAACCTTCTATGTTCAGGCTTGTACCTGTTGTTCCTTGTCTCATTATTGCACAACAAAAAGAGCTTGGCCCCTCCACTTGCCACCCACGTCTCAGATATTGATAGATATTGATCAGATCCCCTCTCTGCCTCCTCTTCTCTGGACTAAACAGCCTCAGGACTCTCAGTCTTTACTCATAGGAGAGAGGTTCAAGTCCCTTCATCATCCTTGTAACTCTCCACTGGAGTCTCTCCAGGAGGTACATGCAGAATTGATCCCTTCCCTGGAAAAACTATTCCAATGACTGATTATCACTAAATAATATTCCTCTTGTGTCCAGCTGGAATCTGCCCAGGAGGAACTTGTGTCTGTTACCTCTAAGAGAGGTGAATCCCTGTAAATCCATGTGAATTGTTGCAAAAAGGGAGTTCCCATCTTCTTTGTAGCCACCCTTTAAGCACCAGAATACAGTAATAAAGTATCCTCTAAGCCTTCTTTTCTCAAGGCTGAAAAAAATCTCTTCTCACAGCCTTTCCTCCAGAGTTTTTATCTTGTAGCATAGAGAGAACAGTGATGTTGACAGCATTTATCCTTTGGATGCTGTCAAGCTTCTTGTTAAGGCTGCTGTCATGTTAATATCAGTCTGGAAGCAGAAAATGCTATTGACATGAAAGAGCCATGAGTAATATTTGACCACCCAGACCCCTCACATTTAAGAAGTTCTTTTGTCCTTTTCCTGTGAGAATATTCCACTTTACACATCCTTGGTATGATTTCCTAGGGGCCAACAGGGAGAAAAAGGGGTTCAGCTATCAATGATTCTGTAATGATTCTATGTCTCCCCTGGAACTATGCTAATGGATTTTCTTTTAATCAGCAGAAATGCATTTAGTTGAACATCTCTAAAGCTCATTCAGAGAAAACCCACATGGAACTTTGTCACCTCCTCTTGCTGGTAATAATTTCAATTAAACCAGGGGAAGAAGGATGATTTCAACGTGAACAGAACTCAGAAACTCAGCTCATTGCTTCTTAATCCATTGAACATCCCTCAGACATATTAACTGGAAGATAGCATTAAATTATCCACTGTATGCCAAACCAGATAAAAACCAAACTTGATCTTCTCTTAAAATCCAAGGGTGGCAGCTAAGGACTGTATTTAGCAGCAGCAGTAGAGTTGCCTCTATCCACGAGGTAATAAATCATTTCATGAAAGTGCCCTGCTCTGGATTTGCACTGAGCATGGTATATTGGACGTCGTATCAATGCTGCTGAACAAGAGTCTTGCAGCTTTGAAGGTCCTCTACAGTAGAAAGTTGAGGAAAAGAAGAATCATAGATTTGTCAGAGTTGGAAGGGACCTCAAGGAGCATCCAGTTCCAACCCTCCCTCCCATAGCCAGGGGCACTTCACACTAGATCAGGTTGCTCAGAGTTACATCCAGCCTGGCCTTAAAAACCACCAGGGATGAGGCTTCCACCACTTCCCTGGGCAGCCTGTTCTGGTGTCTCACCACCCTCATTGTGAAGAACTTCTTCCTAACATCCAATCTGAATCTACCCTCTTCTATTTTTGCTCCATTTCCCCTAGTCCTATCGCTACCTGACACCCTAAGAGGTCCCTCCCCAGCTTTCTTGTAGATCCCATTCAGATAGTGGAGAAGGTCGGGGTTAGTTGTCAGGTACACAATGCAGTTATTTCCTGAAATAAATCAGGACTTCTGCTCCCAGGGTCATTAACTGTTAGTTTCATGTGGGAATATGCCTGCACAGCACGTGTGAGTGATAAGAAGAGATAAAATATGTGGAATGCATCATTCTTCTAAAACATTACAGCCCCAGTCTTTGGGATTCATCAAACACTGGTCTCAGGCTATCACCCAGAGTCTTTCCAACCCGACACATACCCAAGAGCAGGGCTGTATAAAAAACATTAAAAACTTTTCAAAAAGAAGTGTTTTCCTGCTGCCTACATTAGGATTGAGACACATCCTTTTGGAACAGGCTCTTAACCAGATTAACTCATCAGCCTGAGGGTGCGCCTAGCCGTTTCTCCTGGCTGCATCCGTACAACCCGCTCTGCAGCACATACTAAACGTGACGGATTATACTATCAGGATGTTTAAGGGTCTCCTATTAATCTTGCAATGCTGGAAATTAGTAAAGTCATTATTGCTTTAACTCTGGAAGCGCTGAGCAGCTGGTGTGAGGCTGAGGCTTGCGCAAAGAAACTGCCGAGCACCCCCAAAAGATAGGTGCTAGGAAATGTAACTTCGTTGTGGTAGTAAGGTGAGGAGTTCACAGTATCACAGTGCATTAGAGACTGGAAGGGACTTCCAGAGATCATCAAGTCCAACCCGTCTACCAAATCAAGATCATCTAGGGCAGGCCACACAGAAACACATCCAGCTGGATTTGGAAAGTCTCCAGAGAAGGAGACTCCACAACCTCTCTGGGCAGCCTGCTCCAGTGCTCTATCACCCTCACCATAAAGAAGTTTCTCCTCAGGTTGAAGTGAAATCTTCTATGTTCAAGCTTGTACCTGTTGTTCCCTGTCCTATCATTGCGCACCACCAAAAAGATATTGGCCCCCTCCACTTGGCACCCACCCCTCAGATATTTAGAGACACTGATCAGATCCCCTCACAGCCTTCTCTTCTCCAGACTAAACAGCGCCAGGGCTCTCGGTCTCTCTTCACAGGGGAGATGCTCAAGTCCCCCTAATCATCCTCATGGCTCTCCATTGTATTCTCTCCAGCAGGTCTCTCTCTGTCTCTGTCCAGGTGTGGTCTCACCAGAACAAAGTAGAGGAGGAGAAGAACCTCCCTAGACCTGCTGGACAGTGACTGACTACACACCAAAGGAAAAGCCTCTGCATGAGAATCATGGATTTAAATTCTTTTGGCTGAATATTCACCTTCTTCCCTAAAAACACAAAACTTTTTCAATTGTGTTTCAAATATTCCCCTTCTTAAGGACAAGAAGATTAAGTTGATAATGAGGTTCAACACCCAGGCCAATCATTGTGAAGTTCTTACTGCTACACTGAATGAAGCTTTTCTTTTTAGATCAAAATCGACCTTTATGTCTGTGCTTTAGATTTAAATAGCTCATTTGCAGAGGGATAATGTTAATATTACAGGACAAATTCTCTTACTGCTTTTCTATTGGAAGAGTGGATTTATTGTCTACTTATTTATGTATATTTAGATCAGATTTAGCATGACCATAGTCTTGTAATAAATGCTCTTCATTCTGCAAGTGCCTTGATGGGGCTCTGAGCAACCTGATCTAGTGGAGCATGTCCCTGCTTACTGGAGGGGGGTTGGACTAGACGACCTCTAGAGGTCCCTTCCAAACCAGACCAGTCTATGATTCTTTATCAAAGAGGATAAGATAAAGATTCTTTGATAAAGAATCATAGATATTTTGGACAAAGGTCCAGAAAATTTTGGCTATTTTTTGTAGCTGCCTTTAAAAGCAAAGCATCTGCATTTTTACATTACATTACATTACATTACATTGCATGTTAAAAGCTGGTCTACAAATATCTCAATATGCTATTTTTATCAAATAGCAGCCTTGAAAACACAGCACAGTGATATCTGGATTATGCTGCACTAGCTCCTGCCACCTGCTATAATACTGCTCAAAAATGAAAGCTTGTGAAGGCTTTGCTTACTACACCTTACATTGTTCATTTTATTACATTTTATTACTATGTTTTCTAAAGAGAATTCTCTAGCTCTTTTAGAAGAGAAGACAGGGAAATTTCTGAGCAGAAGGAAACAACATCCTTGAGAACTAGGCTTCTTGACTCTGAGCCCAATCATATAGAAACAGACTGAAAAACAAAGGTGGTAGGGTAGGGTTTGGTTTGCGTTTTGTATTTGGATGGGTTTTGTCTGACTACGAGGAACATGGAGTACTCCTGGTACTCATATCCATACTCAGACCCTTAAGCTTTCTTTGTCAGTGTCAAAATATCTTTTATGGGCCTCTTATTCCACTCTCTAGACTTCAGTCTGTCTGCCTTTTTAATCCAGTGTTTCACATTGAACAGGTACTCAGCATACTCAGTAGCTGATACAGAGAGTCCTCTGTTTCTACAAGTTATTCATCCTTTTGTTGTTGTTGTAGTTTGCATATGACTCCAGGTCCTCAATACTTACACTTTCAAACCTTTCCTGACAAGAAAAAGCATATTCCACTGTATTAATGTAGCTTAAAAGGTTCATCACAGACCAGATCTAGTTGAGGCTGTTCCTGCTCACTGCAGGGGGGTTGGACTTGATAGCCTTTAGAGGTCCCTTCCAACCCAGGTGATTCTATGATCGGTGTGAGACTGAGGGATTCTTGCTCAGTAAATAACTCTTGGGACCACATTTTGTAATGATGCAAGCAATTAGCTGGCTGCATGAAAAGCTTTTATTCCCCTCTAGAAGAAAAATGAAAAATTGCTAGATGAGTGAAAGGAGATCGACTCTTTGTAACATCCCAAGATAAAAAGCTACTGGAGCCACAATTGGAAATCAGCACTGCCTTCTGAGTATGGAAGTGCTGCAAACCTAAGCACTAAGTTGTCTAACGCCCTAAAATAGTTTCTAAACACACTAAGTGTTAATTACAAGGCAGGATTTTAAAGGGAAACTGGAAATGGTAGAAGATAAATTATCAATAATTGGAGTTTCCTCAGCATCAACCAAAATCTCTTCTGCTTTGCCTGCATCAGATCAATTTCCTGTATTCTCCAGTGTTCTAGAAAATAATTTTCCGGGTAAACCTATTTTTGAGCACCAGAAAACCATTTTCCTGGTAAACCCCTTTTTGGGCACCATAAAAATTTAAGGAGCATAATCTTTCAAGTGTAAATCAGAACTTGAACCAGAAACAGCAAGAGCTGAATTTGGTTCTATAAAATATCATCTTCATTCTTTGAAGGAAGAAAATATAAATGAGAAAAAGAAACATAGAAACATAGAACCATAGAGTGGTTTGAGGTGGAAGGGACCTCCAAAGGACATCTAGTCCAACCTCTCGTGCAGTCAGCAGGGACGCCTCCAACTAGATCAGGCTGCCCACAGACTTTTTGAGCCTGACATTTAGTATCTCCAGCAACAGAGCCTCAACTATCTCCCCAGACAACCTGTTGCAGTGTTCCAGCAGCCTCATGGTGCAGAACTAGTTCCTCACATCCATCCAGGGAGGTGGTTGAGGCCCCGTCCCTGGGGGTGTTTAAGACCAGGCTGGATGAGGCTCTGGCCAGCCTGATCTAGTGTGGGGTGTCCCTGCCCATGGCAGGGGGGTTGGAACTAGATGATCCTTGTGGTCCCTTCCAACCCTGAATGATACTATGATACTATGATACTATGATTTTAGACCACTGACCCTCATCCTGTTACTGCAGGCCTTCAGGAACAGTTCCTCTGCAGCCTTCTTGTGGCCCCTTCAGGCACTGGAAGGCTGCTCTAAGGTCTCCCTGGAGCCTTCTTTTCTTCAGGCTGAACAGCCTCAACTCTCTCAGCCTGTCCTCATAGCAGAGTGTTTCAACTCTGATCATCTTTGTGGCCCTCCTCTGGACCCACTCCATCAGGTCCACGTCCTTCCTGTGTTGAGGGCTCCAAAGCTGGACACAACAACCTAAAGTAAAAAACAAATGGCAGTGAGCTACATTGTGACCTGTGACGGTCATAACATTCAACTGGAAAGCAGACAATAAACCATCAAATATCTTATTCTCTGTATTCTAATGAGAGTAGGCCTGGAAATCTCCAAATAAATGAAATTTCAGCAATGGAAGGGAAATATTTCTTATGGGGTTTTTTGGTTTGTTTGATTGTTTGTTTTGTTTGGGCTTTTTGGTTTCATTTGGTTTGGCTTGGCTTGGTTTGGTTTGGTTTTTTGGGGTAGTTTCAACATATCCCACCCAGGACATCTTTCCTGCAACATATCCCGGTTCTCTTAGCTTCCATAGAGCTGATGATCCAGATTATGTTCTTATTGTCAATGTTAAGACATCCTTCCTTGAGAAATCCAGTCATTGACAGCACTTTGTGGCTTAGGAGGCTATCAGGAAGTAAATGTAAAGATATTATAGATCACTACCAACTGTAAAGGCTGCTATAAAGGCAATTACTTTGCAGCTCAGGACAAGCTCCACCTGCAGCTAGCTTTCTTACTTCCCTAGACTTCTCATTTGAAAGCTATGTTTCAGTCACTCTTCAAAAGTAGATTTTGCAGCAGCCCCAGGAGAGAGGAAAAAGTGCTGGAGCATCTATTCCAGTCTGCCCAAGAAATAACAGGGTTAATGTTCGATAAGCTCTGCACAATGTAAAGAGTGACAAGAAGTGATGCATTTTTAAAGGGATTGTCAGTCCCATTTGAGGCAGGCCCAAGAGCCACCCAGAGAACTCTGTCAGTAAGCACCATCATTAATAATGATTCATGGATATGGATATTCACCACAGCTGTGTCTTCACCTTTAACTACCTCATACAATATTTACAAAGTGCTGGGAGATATTGCAGCAGGGAAGCAGCTAAATTGCTAGAAGACAGTACTGGTTAGAAATTGTTTAATGTTCCTTCTCCAAACTGCTGTGCTGATTTTTCAGTGTAAATCTCTCTTTTTCTGTCTCTTTCCAATAAACCTTCAGCAAGCAAAATGAGCAGCATGGTAATCATCTAGCCAGTGAAATCTTGCAATGGTGTGATGTGTTGGCATCAGCACTGATATGTAGCATCAGTTTATGTATAAACTGCCTGCTACCAATCATTCTGCCTCCATCACCATAAGAAAGAAATATATGGAGCAGTCTTCCAGAAATACCTTGAATTTTAAACTTCAGAAGTACATTCATAGATCCATAGAATGGTTTAAGTTGGAAGGGACCTTAAAGATCATCCAGTTCCAACCCCACTGCCATGGGCCAGGACACTTTCCACTAGCCCAGGTTGCTCAAGGTCTCATCCAACTTGGCCTTGAACACCTCCAGGGAGGGGGAATCCACAGCCTCCCTGGGCACCCTCAGTGCAAAGAATTTCCTTCTAACCTCCACTCTAAATCTGCCCTCCTCAAGCTTCAACCCATTCCCTCATTCTATCACTACAAGCCCTTGTAAAAAGCCAATTTTCCACCTTTCTTGTAGCCCCCTTCAGGTACTGGAAGGCCACTCTGAGGTCTCCCTGGAGCCTTCTTTTCTCCAGCATTTTCCCTAGCCTCAATTTGTATAAGAGAATGGGATGAGAGCACCTAATCAGAGCAGGCTGTTTTAAGAGCTGCTACCTCAAACCTGCATCTATCTGATGATGCCACTTAGTCTCTCTGTGACTATTATTCATGCCAACTTGAGCAGACCCTGTCTTCTCATCCTTATCCTGTGTCATTTCTGGAGAGTCACAAACACTTCTTTCAGCCAGTGTGAAAACTTTAACATAGAGCAAACATTGTGGCTTCTATTAATCACAGAACATTAGGGGATGGAAGGGACATCAAAAGATCATCCAGTCCAACACCCCTGCCAGGGCAGGATAAGATCCATAACAATCATCTGAGAAGCTCAATTAGCTGCACTCCCCTAGGCCAGTCTTCCCACAACCATGCTTTGTAGGTTGAATTCATGGAAAGCTCTAAGCTAAGTGATATAAAGAATATTACTCTTTAAGACATCCCACTTCATGTTGGTCAGTAGAATATTAAAACATTGATTGCAACCTGCATTTTATTTTGTTACAAAGTTCAATTTGCAGAAGGTCTATTGACAGTCTAAAATCTGGGTCTCAAGTAGGTGTAAAGATAAACAATAAAATACACTTTTGTTTTACTAAACTTCTTCAGAATGCCTGGCATAGAGCAAGTCTCCTGTGAAGACGTTCCATAGAAGGCCAAATAAAACTTATCTTAAAGCAAGGCATCACAGACCCCTGTTTTGGGGTCACAAACCTTGCCCTGTGCAGCTCAGATTTCAGCTACTAGCATATTCTGAGAGAGAAAAAAAAACTGCTAACAATAACAAAACAGCCCAAATGCCAACTCAAATTGATCACTTTCCTTTTCTCCTTGCTGAATTCTTGTTCGATATCACAGAACTACAGCAGCACAGAGTGGAAGAGAGCTCAGAGATTGTTCAATTCAAGACCTCTGGTCAAGCAAGGTCAACTACAGCAGGCTGCTCAGGGTTATGTAAAGGCAAATCTTGAGGGTCTCAAAGGATGGAAACTCCACAACCTCTCTAAGAAAGCTATTCCAGTAATTGGACACCTTGACATTAAAACAAAAACAAACCCCCCCAAAAATGGATATTTTTTTCTTTAAGTGGATTTACCTCTATTTGAGTATATTCAATAAAAGGGTAGAGGATTCCAATTATGACACTCATTTTTTTACATATGTGAAGATTCAGACTCTCACAGAAAGGAAAGACAAATGCATTAGGGCACCAAAACTTTGCCTATTACATCGTAATTCAGCTTTTAATTGAACTGATAACCTAGAGAGCAACCAAGGAGAGAAGTTTCACCTTTGGCATGGGATTTCTGTCTGCTTTTGAGACAAAGAGCAGCGAAATAAAGCACTTCCTTTAATCACACTTGTTAGTTTGCGCCTCAAAAGGGGACAACAGACAGTTGGCTAATTCAATGCCATGAGACAAAGAGTGAACACATGCCCTGGCACTGAAGATCAGCCAGCTGGCACCATCAGCTGCACCAGGCATGGTTCCAATTCCTGAAGTGGAACGTTTAAGGTCTTGGTTCAAAACATTTACCCTCTTGCCAACCATGTGAAAACTAAATTAGCTATGGTCAATTTACTTACATACAGAACATAGAAGGATAATCAGCCACCTTATTTAGAATGATTTTTTTGTCCCCAGGAGCATACACAGCCCATCCCTAATGAACTGTAAAGGGGAAAACACATTTCATGAGGACTTATTTGAAAGGTGGAAAAACAATCTACATTAAATTAAACCACCACAAAGTCAGGATGGAAAATGAAAGAAGGTCTTGGCATGTGACCCCAGTGATGAAAATTCAGAAGGAAATGTTAATGATTATGGCCAGAAACTTTTACTTTTCCTTTGCTGCTCTGTTTCAAGTGTTTTAACTATGAAGACATTATTTCCAGTGGTGCAGAAATTGGTTTCCTTGAGGTAAATGGTCAAAAGCATACAGTAGTTCGTAGATCTATAGAATTGTTTGGGTTAGAATGGACCCTGAAGATCATCTAGTTCCAAACCCTCTGCCATGGGCAGGGATACCATCCACTAGCCCAGATTGCTCAAGGCTCCATCCAACCTGGCCTTGAACACCTTTAGGGAGGGGGCATCCACAACCTCCCTGGAGTACCTGTTCCAGTGTCTCACCACCCTCACTGTAAAGAATTTCTTCCTAATCCCTAGTCTCAATCTGCCCTTCTATGCAGACAGACAACAATATCCATCACTTCATAGAATCACAGAATTGTTGGGGTTGGAAGGGACCTCAAGGAGCATCCAGTTAAACCTCCCTGCCATGGGCAATGACACTTCACGCCAGATCAGGTTGCTCAAAGCCACATCCAGCCTGGCCTTAGAAACTCCCATGGATGAGGCTTCCACCACCTCCCTGGGCAACCTGTTCCAGTGTCTCACCACCCTCATGGGGAAGAATTTCTTCCTAATATCCAATCTGAATCTCCCCTCCTTTAGCTTGGATCCATTCCCCCCAGTCCTATCAATTCCTCACACCCTAAAAAGTCCCTTCCCAGCTTTTTTGCAGCCCCCTTCAGATACTGGGCAGCCACAATAAGGTCTCCTCATATCCTTCTCTTCCCCAGACTGAACAACCCCAACTTTCTCAGTCTGTCCTCATAGAGGAGCTCCAGCCCTCTGATCGTTCCTGTGGCCCTTCTCTAGGCATATTCTAGAGTAGTAAGACTAGCCTGTAGTGCTCCTCTGAAATACTAAGATTCTAACACATTAGACACAAAGATACTGAGTTTAATTCCATTTAAGGTTATAAATGTAGGGTATTTAACATCAGGGAAGCATTACAGGAGAATTTTGTACAGCCAGAGCAGATCTAACAAAGTACACTGAGGTTAAATTTTGCTTATGCATTATGAATAATAGGGAAAGCTTAGTTTAACAGAAGAGTACTTTACAGAGGTGTTGCTTGGAGTTAATCTGCATCATCAGAAGCGCAAACCACTGCTGTCAATGTTACAGTGAAAATACAGACCTAAAATATTGATTATCTTTAAATCAAGCCACTAATTATCCTTGAAGCTAATTGCAAAATACAGGAAAGCAGTCTCTCTAACCTGCAGTTTTGCTCTGTAGATTTTCTGCATCAGCACCTAGAAATCATCTCAGGTCATCCATGAACAAGTACAGAGCATACCACTCTCATTCAAGAAGAACTTACTCTTCTGTAACAAAGGTTTCATTTCCTCGTTAGCTGAGATAGAGTGAGCACAGTGAATAGAGGTTTAATTATTTATATCTTTATCACTTCTTTGGTAAAAGCTAGAACCAGGTTCTTCCTTTGCAGCCTTCTATCCTTATTGATGTTAAAGGTTTATTCAAGTTAAGCAGAAGAAAATGTAGTTCTATCTTTTAAATGCTAGGGTAATGGAGCTAAACCTTCCTTTGAAAATAGCAAGGAAAGGTGTTTCTAAGACCTTGCCTTTTAAATCTGTTGTATGATCTGTTTCTTTCCATTTCACTAGCTATATCCATTAGTGTGCCTGGCTTCTTTCAAGAGTTTTCTTTCCACCTGAACTGGAAAACCTTTTGTGAGCTACTGGACCTATCGGTTCTCTTACAGTGCTGGTTGACATAATTGGTAGGCATCACCTGGAGCACTGCATCCAGCTCTGGAGTGCTCAACACAGTAAGAACATGGACCTGATGGAGTGGGTCCAGAAGAGGGCCATGAAAATGATCAGGGGGCTTGAACACCGCTGCTATGAGGACAGGCTGAGGGAGATGGGGTTGTTCAGCCTGGAGAAGAGAAAGCTCTGGGGAGATCTAATAGCAGCCTTCCAGTACCTGAAGGAGGCTACAAGAAGTCTGCAGAGGGACAGTTTTGAAGGGCTTGAAATCACAGGACCAGGGGCAATGGTTTGAAATCAGCATAACAGATTTAGATTGGATGTGAGGAACAAGTTCTCCATCATGAGGGTGCTGGAACCCTGCAACAAGTTTTCTGGGGAGGTGATTGAGGCCTCATCCCTGAAAATATTGAAGGTCAGGCTGAACAAAGCTGTGAGCAACCTGATCCAGTGGAGGATGTCCCTGCTCACTGTAAGGGGGTTGGACTGGATGCCCTTTGGAGGTCCCTTCCAACTCAACCCATTCTGTGATTCTATGATAAAATGAATCAGTGTAAACTTATTAAGCTATTTAGGGAAAAAAAAAAATAACAAACTCCACAAGATTTTTTCTTTTCTCAGTCTTGACCTCTGAAATGCACAAATCTCATAGTATTTTTTTCTTTTCAGCTGCTTTTGTTGCTGCACTAATTGTTTTATAAAGCAAAATAATTGACTTGCAAGTCTCAGGTATCACAACTAACTATTCTAGACTCATAATTCCATAGGTGAGATGTATGTGTTTACTCTTAAGCATAAAAACCAAAATTATATATCAATTATATATCAAAATTATCCACCAACACCTGGAATTATGCAACTTAAATAACACTGGTTTACTGAAATGGGATTTGACTTAACGGCTGAGCAGCCTCAACTCTCTCAGTCCGTCCCCAAAGGAGAGTTTCTCCAACCCTCTGATCATCTTCATGGCCTCCTCTGGACTTTCTTCAGCAGTTGCATGTCCTTCTTATGCTGGGGACCCCAGAACCAGATGCAATGCTCCAGGTGGGGTCTTACCAGAGCAGAGCAGAGGCAGAGAAACAAAAGAAGTTTGTTCCATTGACATAGTGCTTCAATTTTCTATTGCTTAAGTATAAAGCTTTACAAATATGACTAGCAGAAGAAATAGATCTTGCTGGCTTAATCATAAACAGTATCACACAGTATCACAGTATAACTTAGGTTGGAAAGGACCTCGAGGATCATCGAGTCCAACCTATCAACACAGACCCCAGGACTAGACCATGGCACCAAGTGCCACGTCCAATCCCCTCTTGAACGCCTCCAGGGACGGTGACTCCACCACCTCCCTGGGCAGCACATTCCAATGACAAATGACTCGCTCGGTGAAGAACTTCCTCCTCACCTCGAGTCTAAACCTCCCCTGGTGCAGCTTGAGACTGTGTCCCCTTGTTCTGGTGCTGGATGTCTGGGAGAAGAGACCAACCCCCTCCCGGCTACAACCACCTTTCAGGTAGTTGTAGAGGGCAATGAGGTCTCCCCTGTGCCTCCTCTTCTCCAGGCTAAACAATCCCAGTTCCCTCAGCCTCTCCTCATAGGGCTTGTGTTCAAGGCCTCTCCCCAGCCTCGTTGCCCTTCTCTGGACACGTTCAAGTGTTTCGATGTCCTTCTTAAACTGAGGGGCCCAGAACTGGACACAGGACTCAAGGTGCAGCCTAACCAAAGCAGAGTCCAGGGGCACAATGACTTCCCTGCTCCTGCTGGCCACACTATTCCTAATGCAGGCCAGGATGCCATTGGCCCTCTTGGCCACCTGGGCACACTGCTGGCTCATATTCAGGTGGCTGTCAATCAGCACACCCAGGTCCCTCTCTGTTTGGGAGCTCTCCAGCCACTGTGACCCCAGCCTGTAGCTCTGCATGGGATTGCCGTAGCCAAAGTGCAGCACTCGGCACTTGGACTTGTTGAATGCCATCCCATTGGACTCTGCCCATCTGTTCAGTCGGTCCAGGTCCCTCTGCAGAGCCTTTCCACCCTCTAACTGACTAACATCTGCTCCTAACTTGGTGTCATCTGCAAACTTGCTGATGACTGAAGAAAACATGGGAAAGGAAGCATTCAGGGTCTTTTCACTCCTGAGCTAACAGCCTGGACCAGGCTTTTGCCAAACACTCTGATTTGAGCTCAGCTGCTATGCTATGAGCCAGTTAGGCATCTTTCAATTCTACTTTTTACAAAAATCAGGTGACATTATCCTTTCCCTGCCAATAAACAGGGCATGGCACACCAATATAGCCAGGGTTTGTCAACAGGGAAGAAACTTAGAATCACTTGACTTTAATGCAAGGCAGAATAGCTCACATTTTCTCCTCGAATAGTTGATTCTATTCTATCCTATTCTATTCTGAACACAGACCCTAAATCAATTTGACATGGAATCAGTCTCCATGGAAAGATTATTCTTACATTATGTTACTTGTTAAATCAGCCCATCTCTCATGTTTTTATTTTTTCCCTTGTCAGGCTTTCTTGTTTCCTTCTGCTCTATTTCAAAGAGGAAGGAAGTGACAAATGTTAATTATTTTTGTTTTCACTTCCTGAGAGCGATTTTCCTGTTGCCTGAAGATTTCAGCAGTGACACCTGTTTGTAAGGGCTGCAGTCATAGTCTAGTGGCAGACAGTGTCAGCCAAGAAGCCACTCATCATTACAGAAGCTATTCAGCCTTTTTTAATGTAAATCCTTTTTGTTCTGGGGCTGTTTTCCTGCAATAGGTAACATTAGAGCTGAAGAGAGCAGAGAGCTCTGACACATCTCCTGGAAAGGCAGCAGGCTGGGGAGCACAGAGCAGTGTCTCACAATTCCTGTTGTCCCAGCAGGTAGGCTGGAGAGTTGGGCTGGGAGAAATCTAGGGAAATTCAACAAGGGCAAGGGTAGAGTCTTGCACCTGGGAAAGAATTACTCCATGGACCAATATTGTTTGGGGACTGGCCTCCTGGAGGGCAGGGAAGGGGAAAAGAACCTGGGGGTCCTAGTGGATGGAAGGCTGACCATGAGCCAGCAACGTGCTCTTGGGGCCAAGAAGGCAAATGCCATTCTGGGGTGGATTAGAAGGGCTGTGGTTAGGAGGTCAAGAGAGGCTCTCCTCCCCCGGTAGTCTGCCCTGGTGAGGCCTGGAATATTGTGTCCAGTTCTGGGTCACTCAGTTGAAGAAGGACCTCAGGGAACTGCTTGAAAGAGTCCAGTGCAAAGCCACAAAAATGATGAAGGGAGTGGAACATCTTCCTTATGAGAAGAGACTGAGGGAGCTGGGGCTCTGTAGCTTGGAGAGGAGGAGACTAAGGGGTGACCTCAGTAATATTTATAAAGATGTAAAGGGTGAGTGCCAAGAGGATGGAGCCAGGCTCTGCTCAGTGATGCCGATTGCCAGCACAAGGAGCAATGGTGGAAGATGAGGCACAGGCAGTTCCATGGAAACACAAGGAGAGATTTTTTCCCTGTGAGGGTGACAGAACACTGGAACAGGCTGCCATGGGGAGTTTTGGAGTCTCCTTCTCTGGTGATATTCCAAACCCACCTGGATGTGTTCCTGTGTGATCCTGTGGCCGTGGGGTTGGACTGGATGATCTTTCAAGGTCCCTTCCAGCCCCTAAAATTCTGTGATTTTGTGATTCTGTGATTTTTGTGATTCTGTGATTACGGAACAGCAGAAATTCAGATGAACAGTAGTGCACAAAAAAACAAGAGCTGTCAAAACAAAACCAGGTATCTTTGAGTTCTGTTATTTCCCCTGTCAAATCAAAATGGGCTTTGACATTTCACAGTATCATGGTATATAAGAGGTTTGAAGGGATCTCGAGAGATCACTGGGTCCAACCCCCTGCCAAAGCAGGATCACCTAGGGTAGTCTGCGCAGGAATTCACCCAGGTAGGTTGTGAAAGTCTCCAGAGAAGGAGACTCCACAACTTCCCTGAGCAGCCTGGTCCAGTGCTCTGTTACCATCACTGTAAAGAAGTTCCTCCTCATGTTGAGGTGAAATCTTCTATGTACAAGTTTCAAAGTGTTGTTCCTTGCCTTATTACTGTGCACCACTAAAAAACCCTTGTCCCCCTCCACTTGACACCATTTCCTGCATTAAATACCTTTATGTCATTTGCTGACACTAGAAGCAGGCAGCTTCTAATGGTGCTGTTACAAGCAATTAACTGTCTGGTTTTGTAGATGCCTCCCCCCTGGAGGTGTTCAAATCCAGGTTGGATGAGGCCTTGAGCAACCTGATCTAAAGGGAGATGTCTGTGTCCACGGCAGGGACCTGGAGCTAGATAATCTTTAGGGTGCCTTCTAACCCAAACCATTCTATGAAGCTATGAACAAAGTCCTCAAGCTTTGCAGAAACCATCACAGGAAACACAAATACACAAGCACAAGGCGATTTGCCCAAATTCCTGAGGATATGACCTTTCACATTTGTTGTTTATATTAAGCCTTGATCTGATTCCAGGATAGGTGAACTTGTCATTCGTCGGCACTGTGCTACTGTTTGATAGCTAGACTTTTACCAATCTATTGGTTTCTAATTAGCAGAGGAGCTGTCTTCCTAAATTTAAATTAAATGCTCATTGGAAGCATTTCTGCCAAGGCTCCTTCAAATGTAAGAACTTGTACTTAGTGTGAAGTATGCATATTGACATTGCACTGATCCTAGATGCATTTTTCTTTGTCAGGCTCAGACTCAAGGGGGCAAATTAGCAAAGTGAATTAGTAAAAATGGATTTGCATATTTCCCTTACTATTTCATCCAATTTGATTTCCAATTAAATTCTGCCTGTCTCTGTGTCCTTAAGCCTTAAAAGGATTGCTAATAATGGCGTCTGGATGCTGAACACTATCTCCTTCAAAGGTGGATTAGCTTTGAAACTGCTGTCCTCATCTCAGAGAATAATCAGATTTTGATAGTTTAACCTCTCCTTCCAAACAGGTGCCCCCTGTAAAGAACAGTGAGGCAGGAACAATACTCACTATCAATACAGGCTGGGGGAGGAGGTGTTAGAAAGCAGCCCTGTGGAAAAGGACATGGGGGTGCTGATGGGCAAGAAGCTGGACATGAGCAGATAATGTGCACTTGCAGCCCAGAAAGCAAACCACATCCTGGGCTGCATCAAAAGATAAACTGTCAACAGATCCACAGAGGTGATTGTGCCACTTTGCTCTGCTCTGGTGAGACCTCACCTGGAGTACTGTGTGCAGGTCTGGAGCCCCTAATACAGGAAGGACATGGACCTGATGGAGAGGGTCCAGAGGAGGGTGACAAAAATGATCAGGGCATTGGGGCACCCCTGCTCTGAGGATAGGCTGAGGGAGCTGGGGTTGTTCAGTCTGGAGATGAGAAGGTTCCAGGAAGACCTAATAATGACCTTCCAGTACATGAAGGGGGCTTACATGAAGGATGGGGAGAGACTGTTCCCAAAGGCCTTCAGGGACAGGACAAGAGGCAATGGTTTGAAATTAGAGCAGAGCAGATTTAGATCGGATGTCAGGAACAAGTTCTGCACCATGAGGGTAATGGAACACTGGAACAGGTTCCCCAGGGAGGTGATTGTGGCCCCTTCCCTGAAGGTCATAGAATCATAGAATCAAGCAGATTGGAAAAGACTTCAGAGATCATCAAGTCCAACCTATCACCTAATACCTAACACCTCATAACAACTAAACCATGGCTTCTAGTGCCATGTCCAATCCTTTTTTGAACACCTTCAGGAATGATGATTCCACCACCTCCCTGGGCAGCACATTCCAATGGCAAATCACTCTTTCTGTGAAGAACTTCCTCCTCACCTCAAGCCTAAACTTCCCCTGGCACAGCTTGAGTCTGTGTCCTCTTCTTCTGACGCTGGTTGCCTGGAAGGAGAGAGCAACCCCAACCTGGCTACAACCTCCTTTCAGGTAGTTGTAGACAGCAATAAAGTCTCCCCTGAGCCTCCTCTTCTCCAGGCTAAACAACCCCAGCTCCCTCAGCCTCTCCTCATAGGGCTTGTGCTCGAGGCCTCTCCCCAGCCTTGTTGCCCTTCTCTGGACACATTCAAGAGCCTCAATGTCCTTCTTCAATTGAGGAGTCCAGAACTGGACACAGTCTTAAGATATTCAAGGTGAGGCTCAACGAAGGCCTGGGTAACCTGATCTAGTTGAGGATGTCCCTGCTGATTGTGGGGAGGTCAGACTGGATGTCCTTTGGAGGTCCCTTCCAGCCCAGACCATTCTATGACTCTATATTATGTGAAGTGCTACACTTCAGATGTGCCATTAGTAACTGTGGTGTAGAATTTACCATCTCCTACCATGCTGCTGTCCACAGATGATTAGGAAAACACTGTGAAAACAACTGAGGGTTTCATTATGGTTTCCAAATCGAGGGTCTGCATTGTATTCACAAAATGCAGCTGCTTAGATAATTGCTGTTTGTTCTTTTGTGTGCTCTGCTCTCAGACACAAGGGACATCTGTGGTGCATAATGGTTTATTTATGCATCTTTGGTTGCTACATCAACTCAAGTTTTGAAAATATGGTCACATAAACAAATTATCCTGCTGAAGGATGAACTAGTGTCATTTATATCAACACACACTGAATTACAGAATATATCTGTTTGGAAGAGACCTCCAAGCTCATTTAGTCCAACCCTCAACCCAGCACTGAAAGGTCACCACTGAATGATGTCCCTAAGCACCAGGTCCAGGGATGGTGACTCCAGCACTGCCCTGGGCAGACCATTTCAATGTTTGAGAACCCTTTCAGTGAAGAAATATTTTCTAATACCCAGCCTGGTGCAGCTTGGAAACATTTAGAATCATAGAATCATAGAATTGTTAGGGTTGGAAGGGACCTCAAGGATCATCCAGTTCCAACCCCCCTGCCATGGGCAGGGACACCTCACACTAGATCAGGCTGCTCACAGCCACATCCAGCCTGGCCTTAAAAACCCCTAGGGATGAGGCTTCTACCACCTCCCTGGGCAACCTGTTCCAGTGTCTCATCACCCTCATGGGGAAGAGCTTCTTCCTAACATCCAATCTGAATCTACTCACTTCTATTTTTTTTCCATTCCCCCTAGTTCTGTCATTACCTGACACCCTAAAAAGTCCCTCCCCAGCTTTCTTGTAGGCCCCCTTAAGAAGACCTTCTCTTCTCCAGACTGAACAGCCCCAACTCTCTCAGCCTATCCTCATAGGATAGAAGCTCCAGCCCTCTGATCATCCTTGTGCCCCTTCTCTGGACACTTTCTAGCACCTCCACATCCCTCTTGTAATAGGAGTCTCAGAACTGGACACAGTACTCCAGGTGGGGTCTCACCAGAGCTGAGTAGAAGGGGAGAATCACCTCCCTCGACCTGCTGGCCACACTTCACTTGATGCAGCCCAGGATGTGACTGGCTTTCTGGGCTGCAAGTGCACACTGCTGGTTCATGTTGAGTTTCTCATCCACCAGCACCCCCTGGTCCTTTTCTTCAGGGCTGCTCTCAAGGCAGTCACTGCCCAGCCTATATTAGTACCTGGGATTGCCTCGACCCAGATGCAGGACCCTGCACTTGCTCTTATTGAACCTCATGAGGTTGGCTTGTGCCCACCTCTCCAGCCTGTCAAGGTCCCTCTGGATGGCCTCCCTCCCCTCCAGTGTGTCTGCTGCACCACACAGCTTGGTGTCATCAGCAGACTTGCTGAGGGTGCACTCAACGCCACTGTTCCTGTTGCCAACAAAGATGTTGAACAAGACAGGTCCCAGGACTGATCCCTGAGGGACTCCGCTTGTCCCTGGCCTCCACTGGGACATGGAGCCATTGACAGCCACTCTTTGGGTGCGGCCATCAAGCCAGTTCTGTATCCACTGAATGGCCCATCCATGGAACCCATACTGCACCAGCTTGGAGACCAGGATGTGGTGCGGGACAGTGTTGAAGGCTTTGCTCAGGTCCAGGTAAATGATGTCTGTTGCTCAGCCTTCATCTATTGATGTTGTGACCTTGTCAGGCAGGATTTGCCCAGGATTTCCTCTGGTCCTGTCACTTGTAAACAAGGAAAGGAGGCTGTCCCCTCCTCACTCCAAACTCCTTTCAGGTAGTTATAGAGACTCCATATATTTTCTGCTGTGAAAGTGGAGCAGATTAGTCACAGAATGCTAGGGATTGGAAGGGACCTCTGGAGACCATCCAGTCCAATGCTCCTGTTTGAGCAGGGTCACCTAGGGCAGGCCAGGTCCTTTATTCTGGGCAGTTTTCCAGCTGCTCTTCCCCAAGCCAGCAGAGTTGCATGGGGTTATTGTGACTCAAGTGCAGAACCCAGCACTTGTCCTTGTTAAGCCTCATATCATTGTCCTTGGCCCATTGATCCAAACTACTCCTATCCCTCTGCAGAACCTCCCTATCCTCAAGCAGATCTAGACTCCCACCCAAATTGCTCTCACCTGCAAGACCACTTACTGAGGGTGCCCTCAGTCTCCACTTGATCCCACACTTCATCATTGATAAAGATATTAAAGAGATCAAGGCCCAGTACTGAGCCCTGAACACGACTTTTGCCCAGCCACAAATATGAGCCTTAGAAAAGCAGAAAATAGGGAATTGAAAGTGCAATAACATCCCAAAAGTAATGTTCCTGGCTCCTTAGGGGGTAGATTATTTACTGGAAGTCTTGGGGGGAAAAAATTCTCTGTATCTAACTTTTTAAATTTCTGTAGGCCCTGCTGAAAGTTGTCCTCTTAACAGCCTGATCTGATGATCACTTCTGATCAGGCAAGCTGAGTGATGTTTGGCATTTTGAAGGAGCAGAGGAAGTATTTTTCAACTGACAAGGCAGTTCTTGTGATTTCTGCGCATCGGATATGTCACTTTACCAGCTCAAGAGCTCTTCTACAGCTGCTCCTTGTGCACTGCTTGTCCCTGCACAACCTAGATGGCCAGAAATCCTTTTGGAAATGAGAGCACTTTCAGCTTCCTTGAGCATTGGGGAAGTGGATGTGCCAAATGATTTTTCTGAAGGTTTTATGAGACATGAGTGGCACTTCTTTGTTTCTAGGAAGCAATCTCACTACACTGTACCAGGTAAGAAGGCAGTGTGGGGTCACCTTAACCCAGTGCTGAGAAGTGCAGCCATCAGATATGCAACTCTTTTCCATCACTTTGTTTTGTGTTACTGAACACCGAGGTTTTACATTCAGGAAGTGTCTGGTTTATAGAACCATAGCATTATTTTGGATGGAAAAGACCTCTAAGATCATTGAGTCCAGCAGTTGACCTAACACTACCATGGTCATTAAACCATGGCCCCAAGTGCTATGGCCACACATTTCCTGAACACTTCCAGGGATGGTGACTCCACCACCTCCCTGGGCAGCCTGCTCCAACACTCTTGCAGCAAAAAAAGTTTTCCTACTACTCAACCTATACCTCCCTTGGCACAACTTCAGGCTGCTTGGGTTTAATGGCCATGGTGGTGTTAGGTCAGTGGTTGGACTTGATGACCTTAGATACCTTTTCCAACCCAAACAATTCTGTGATTTTCTAGTTTTATACTAATTATACCAATTGCACTAATTATAAACATAAAAGCAGCTTCAATTTAGAGGAACCCACTCATTTTTGCAGCATACAAAGTGACACTGAAAGTGGCAAATCTGCTGTAGAATTCTCGGGGTGGGGAGGGGAGTAGGGGGGTTGGAATGGTGCAACCACAACATTCTTCATTAGAAAACCATCAGTTTCAGGTCTTTCAGAATTCATTTTCCATTTCTTGCTGCAAGTGAATGCAAAGTGAATGTAGCTCACCACAGGCTGCAGGTTCATAATCACTGGGAAAAGGCAAGTGTCTGTCAAGCTCTATTACCAGAAAAACTACGTTTTCACTCAGCAGCTGATGGGCTACAGGCTTCGTGTTTTAATCACTGCAAGGCAAACGTGTCAGGAATTCCTCCTCTTAGCCTCAGGAGATCTTGGTGGCAGGTCAGCTTTCATGTTTAATTGTCACAGACCCTCAGTCATAGCCATTTCTTTCAGTCAGCTCTGCAAATAGAAAACATTTTAGTATACAAGGTCATTCCAATCCTCTGGGAGGAGAGGAGAGGTTCGGGGAGGGGAAGTTTGGAGAGGTTTGGGGAGGGGAAGTTTGGAGAGGTTCGGGGAGGGGAAGTTAGGAGAGGTTTGGGGAGGGAAAGTTTGGAGAGGGGAGATTTGGAGAAGTTCAGGGAGGGGAGGTTCAGGGAGGTTTGGAGAAGTTTGGAGCCAAGGGGAGGGGAATAAAAACAAAGGCACCAAAACGCACAAACCACCACCAAACACAAAACCATGCCCAACAGAGAAACACCAAACAAACAAACAAACACCTAACTACCAAAACAACAAACCCAACAAACCCCCGAAGGTTTTTGGACAAGCATGTTGCAGAAAAAGAAAGAAATATGCCACAAGCACTGAAAATCTGAGTTCACAGCTTGTGCCTAGCCTTTGAAGGTGGAAACTAACTTTTATTTCAGGACCAGGAAAGTCTTTTAAGTTACCAGGAAAGTCTTTCAAGTTGCCAGAGGGAAAATTTCCTGCTAAGTGAGGCTTAGAAGCAACTCAGTAACAATACTAGGCAGAAGGGACAAACCAAAACTAAAATCACTGCCCATCCACTACCCACATGCAGAAAATAGGAAAGCATTGGTTTGTCTCAGAGTAACTGCACCTGCAGTGCTGTGCCCAGTTTGGGGCTCCCCAGTTCAAGAGAGACAGGGATCTGCTGGAGAGAGTCCAACAGAGAGCTGTGAGGAGGATGAAGGATTGGAACATCTCTGCTATGAAGAAAGATTGAGAGCCCTGGGGCTGTTTAGTCTGGAGAAGGCTGTGAGGGGATCTGATCCACTGATGAAGGTGCCAGGTTCTTTGTGGTGGTGCCCAGTGATAGGACAAGAAACAATTGTTAGAAGCTGGAACACAGGAAGTTCCACCTCAACATGAGGAGGCTCTTCTTTAGTGTGAGGGTGCTGGAGCCCTGGAGCAGGCTGCCCAGAGAGGTTGTGGAGTTGTCCCCGCTGGAGACTTTCCAACCCCACCTGGATGTGTTCCTGCGTGGCCTGCCCTGAGTGATCCTGCTTTGGCTTGGACTTGATCTCTAGAGGTCCCTTTCAGCTCCTAAGATTCTGTGATTCTGTGGAGCGCACACAACTAATTAGCTAAAAAATAAAGCAGAACTAAGATAAAACACATAAAATGACAGACAAAGTGGCATTTCATAGTATCATAGTATCATAGTATCATTCAGGGTTGGAAGGGACCACAAGGATCATCTAGTTCCAACCCCCCTGCCATGGGCAGGGACACCCCACACTAGATCAGGCTGGACAGAGCCTCATCCAGCCTGGGCTTAAACACCTCCAGGGACGGGGCCTCGACCACCTCCCTGGACAACCCATTCCAGGGTTTCTTACCCCATGCTGGACCCAGGAATGAAAAACTCAGATTATCTGGTTTTTTGGGGTTTTTTTAAGTATAGACCTGGCAAGAGGCAAACAACAAATACAAAACAGGGCAAGCTGACACATTGGAGGAAAAATATTCTATCTAAAAATGCACAGAGTTTTTGGGCTTGTATATTGACAGCATTTTCTCCATAACAAACCTCTGAAATTTCAACAGGAAATTTTGATGCTTAGCTATCAACATGTAGCTAATTAAATGTATATCTCACATGACAAATAATATCTCCAGAAAGCCTGGAGACCGTCAGCAATATCCACAGCTCTCCAGACACACAAAAGGAACAGCACGTTCCCTTTGTAGGAGCGCCAGGCAGCTGGAGGAGCCCCTGAATAGATAATTTCAGCAGAGGAATTGTAACTGCTCTGTGTGAAGCGACTGTTCGTCATTTAGAGACAGCAAAATAACCTTTTCATATACCTGATCTAGTTGAGGATGCTCCTGGTTACTGCAGAGAGGGTTGGACATGATGACCTTTGGAGGTGCCTTCCAACCCAGCGCATTCTGTGATATTAGATAAACCTGGAAGAAATGATGGCTTTATTTCCATATAAGAAACAAGGATGACATCACATGGACCTCTTTTCATGACAAAGACCATGATGTAAATGTGAATTAAGATTGGGAGTAAGGAAAAATAGTCAATCACTGTTACTTATTGAAGTTGTGTCTTCATTGTTCATGAGTTTGTGGCTTCATTATTTTCTCCTTTACAATATATTGCAATTTTTTATTATGACATCAGGATTGTTTTATCGTTTTTACTCTTATGTGAACTCTCTACTCTTGAACTCACAGAATCACAGAATTGTCAGGGCTGGAAAGGACCTCAAAGATCACCTAGTTCCAACCCCCCTGCCATGGGCAGGGACACTTCACACTCGATCAGGTTGCTCAGAGCCACATCCAGCCTGGCCTTAAAAACATCCAGGGATGAGGCTTCCATCACCTCCTTGGGCAACCTGTTCAAGTCTCACCACCCTCATGGAGAAGAACTTCTTCCTCATCTCTAATATAAATCTCCCCAGCTCAAGCTTAGATCCATTTCCTCCAGTCTATCACTGACATGCTAAAAAGTCCCTCAGCACCTTTCTTGTGCCCCCCTTCAGATATTGGAAGGCCACAATAAGTTCTCCTCAGAGCCTTCTCATCTCCAAACTGAACAATCCCAACTCACTGTAGATGATGCAAAAAACTTTGTCAAACATCAATTCCATTGTACTGACTACTTATAAAATAAATATCTCCACTTGGAAAGCAATAATTAAAAATGCAAAGTTTTATGTTTCAAAAAATGCTGTAGAACACAAAAATCATCAGAAAAGAAATGAAAAAGAGTTATAGGCTCACACAGATTTCTAGGTGACATTACGAAATGGGAAATTCAATGGAATGAAATCTCCTTTTTTTCTCCCTTTTTCCTGTTTGATTAGATGGTGCTGGGTGATAGGCTGGACTCAATGATCATGAAGGTCTTTTCCAACCTGGTTAATTCTGTGATTCTGTGATCTGTGATTCTGTAATGGATGTTCTGCACATCGGCCACAACAACCCCATGCAGTGCTACAGGCTGGGGCCAAAGTGGCTGGAGAGCAGCCAGGCAGAGAGGGACCTGGGGGTGCTGGTTGATGGTAGGCTGAACATGAGCCTGCAGTGTGCCCAGGTGGCCAGATGGGCCAATGGCATCCTGGCCTGCATCAAGAACAGTGTGGCCAGCAGGAGCAGGGAGGTCATTCTGCCCCTGTACACTGCACTGGTTAGGCCACACCTCGAGTCCTGTGTCCAGTTCTGGGCCCCTCAGTTTAGGAAGGAGGTTGACTTGCTGGAACGAGTCCAGAGAAGGGCAACAAAGTTGGTGAGGGGCATGGAACACAAGCCCTATGAGGAGAGGCTGAGGGAGCTGGGGTTGCTTAGCCTGGAGAAGAGAAGACTCAGGGGTGACCTTATTGCTCTCTACAACTACCTGAAGGGGGGTTGTGGACAGGCAGAGGTTGGTCTCTTCTCCCAGGCAGCCAGTACCAGAACAAGAGGACACAGTCTCAGGCTGTTAGGAAGAAGTTCTATACAGAGAGAGTGATTGCCCATTGGAATGGACTGCCTGAGGAGGTGGTGGAGTCACCATCCCTGGAGGTGTTCAGGAGGAGACTTGACAGGGTGCTTGGTGCCATGGGTTAGTTGGTTGGGTGGTGCTGGATGCTAGGTTGGACGTGATGATCTTGAAAGTCTCTTCCAACCTGGTCTATTCTATTCTATTCTATTCTATTCTATTCTATTCTATTCTATTCTATTCTATTCTAAAGAAACTTGATTAAAAGTCTTTAATTCTTGGATGCTGGATTGTTATTTTTTTTATATCATTTTTGCATATATACTTTTAAAAACAAATAATTAACATCACAGAGCATCTGAACACAGCAAAGTGACTAAATCACTCCCAGCCTTCTCTTTCTGCAGGCTGAAACATCTTGAGTAAAGAAGGCAGCAATATTTCAAGTCTCCAACAGCATGCCTGAGCTAGTGACTGTTTGTTTCTCCCAATCTCCTGCTTATAAAGAAAAGCAAATTGTAGCCTGTGGAATAAAGGAATGATCTATAAACACGACCTTTTCCTGGTTGCCAGGAGGACTATTCAAAACAATGAGTGGCAGCAATAGAAGGCTTTTACATCTCTGAGCAGGGAAGCAATGGCCCATTTCAGTGCCAGGTATGACTAATGGAGCGAGGCCTGTAATGTCAAACTGCTTTAGATTGGTTTTAATTGAGAGCTGCATTCAGCCCCTGGTATAACTGAGAGAATCTCTCAGGGAGAGCAATTGTAGCTATTTTTGCTGACCACAGCATTCAGTTTGGTTTGGGTGCCTGAAAGCTCCACTGTTTACTTAATAGCTTATTAGCTACTTAGTCAAAATAAGTCAGCTGGATAAAGACATATTGTTTAAGTCTATGAGGCACCTAATGGTGGCTGGAACTGATTAGAGAAGAACTCACTTGGTAGACCAGACTGCATGAGTATCACTTGTGAGATTGCTAAATAACTGTGTACTAACCTTGAGAAACTGGGTCCCTGTCCATGGTATGAAGTTTGGAAATAGAAGGCCCCTCCCAACCCAAACCATTCTCTGAATCTATCAGTCTATGAAACATTACAAGGGATCTCCCCTACCTACCTCCCAGGGTTGCCTCTTTTCCTTGCTGTTACAGTAACTGTCCCACTCTGGGGCCTGACATCTACAACAGCCAACTTTGTAGAGTCCCAGTGATTCCTGGAATATGAGACAGGATTAGGTGTGTAGAAAATGGGTACAAGTTGTTACTGGGGAGATACCTACTGGATGCCAGGAAAAAAACAAAACATCACTATTTGAACTCTTAGACATTAGGGAGGTGGTGGATTCCTCTACGTTAGACAGTTTCAATGCCCAGCTTGACAGGGTGCTGAGCCATCTCATTTAAACTATATTCTTACCCTGAAAGCTTGGTCTAGATGATCTTTGAGGTCCCTTCCAACCTGGTATTCCACAAATCTATGAAAATGCAGGTGGCCTGAAGCACTCCTGCATGCCAAATTCAACATGCATCTTGTGAGAGCAGCAGCTCGCTGGATGGACTTCTTTGCCAACGGATTTAGCAGATTAACTTCTTGAAACTGGCCATCCTTCCCCACATCAGCTCTGCTGGCAAGCCTGGGAAAATGTCAGCAAGACTGTGGATGTTTGGAGATCTTTTTTTTGTTCGAAAGGTTCCTAGGTGCAACAGAATTAAGTCAGGAAAGCTCTGAGAGGACCCCAGAAACACCTGCCTCAGATGAGCTATGATTTTCTTGTATTCTTACACTTTTATTGTTTGCAAAGCCATTCCAGTGATTCATTTTGTTGAGCTGTGTATTCTTCCTGCAACATAACTTTTATTTCCCCTGCGTTGAAAGATGACTTAAACCAAAAGCAAAACAAAACAACCCTAAGAGACATCTTTAGAGCCCAGCATTTTATTTAGAAACTCCCATCCTTAAATTAGCCATAAATTGAGTATTCAGATTCCTCAGCCCTTGGGAGCAAAAGAGTTCAGTGACTGTGAGGAGGTTTTAGACATTATCACTGACATGCACAGAGTGGAGAGGAGGTTCCCCTTTCAACAAAACCATCAACATTCTGTTTAGATGTTTTAGTTTCTCCCTCCTCTTGTGAGCCACTGAAGGGAAGAAACTGCTAGGTTTCATCAGACAATCAATATTCAGTACATGAAAATCTCAGCATATCTCAGCACAGATGCTGAACAGTTAATCTCTGTCACTAGCCCACTGTGCTTCTTGAGGATACAGAAGACATCTCAATAAATATTTTACAGATCCCTTCAAATGCTTCTCTCTTTTACTTTTGCCATCTTTGTGTTTTATGACACACACACCCCACACACACACCCCCCGCCCCCCAACCCCATTTTTAGTCCATAGTCTAGTTGAGGATCTAGTTGACAATGTCCCTGCTAACTGCCAGGAGGTCAGGCTGGATGACCTTTGGAGGCCCCTTCTGGCCCAGGCTACTCTATGAGTCTATGATTTTCTATCCAGTAGCTTTACACCAAAGTAAAATGAGGAACAAATAGACCATATTCAACAATGGGAGAAAGTCACCTTCTTAGCTAAGTGGGCCAGTGTCAACTGCATGAGGTTCAACAAGTCAAAGTGCAAGGTCCTGTATCTGAGTTGGGCCAAGCCCAGGTATGGATCCAGGCTGGGTGCAGATAGGGTTGAGAGTAGCTCTGGAAAAAAAAGAGATGTGGGTGTATTGATTGATGAGAAGCTGGAATAGGCTGCCCAAGGAGGTTGTGGATGCATCCTCCCTGGGGATGTTGAAGACCTGGTGGGATGAGTTGAGAGAGGTTGGAGCTGATGAACTCTAAGGTCCCTTCCAACATAAGCCATTCTATGATTCTATGTGGGCAATGGCTTCCATATTTCTGGGGATATATTTTGAAGTTCTACAGCTTGCCTCTAACCTCTTAACAAGACTTTTTCTATTTTATTCTGCTTTTCCCTGGAAAAAGTATTCTTTTTTTTTTCAATGGAAAGGTCCCTGTTTATAGGGTGCATTTTGCTTGCACTTAGTTACCATCCAGCCAACATGGATTTAGGAAGGGCAGGTCCTGCCTCTCCAACCTAATCTCCTTCTATGATCAGGTGACCCATCTGGTGGACGTGGGGAGGCCTGTGGATGTGGTCTACCTGGACTTCAGCAAGGCCGTTGACACCGTCCCCCACAGCAAACTGCTAGCTAAGCTGTCAGCCCGTGGCTTGGACCACTACACTCTGTGCTGGGTTTGGAACTGGCTGGAGGGCCGGGCCCAGAGAGTGGTGGTGAATGGTGCCACAGCCAGCTGGCAGCCAGTCACCACTGGCATCCCCCAGGGATCAGTGCTGGGCCCCGTCCTCTTCAGCATCTTCATTGATGATCTGGATGAGGGGGTCGAGTCAGTCATCAGCAAGTTTGCAGATGACAGCAAGTTAGGAGCAGATGTTAGTCAGTTAGAGGACAGAAAGGCTCTGCAGAGGGACCTTGACCAACTGGACAGATGGGCAGAGTCCAATGGGATGGCATTCAACAAGTCCAAGTGCCGAGTGCTGCACTTTGGCTACGGCAATCCCATGCAGAGCTACAGGCTGGGGTCAGAGTGGCTGGAGAGCTCCCAAACAGAGAGGGACCTGGGGGTGCTGATCGACAGCCGCCTGAATATGAGCCAGCAGTGAGCCCAGGTGGCCAAGAGGGCCAATGGCATCCTGGCCTGCATTAGGAATAGTGTGGTCAGCAGGAGCAGGGAGGTCATTGTGCCCCTGGACTCTGCTTTGGTTAGGCCACACCTTGAGTCCTGTGTCCAGTTCTGGGCCCCTCAGTTTAAGAAGGACATCAAAACACTTGAACGTGTCCAGAGAAGGGCAACAAGGCTGGGGAGAGGCCTTGAACACAAGCCCTATGAGGAGAGGCTGAGAGAGCTGGGATTGTTTAGCCTGGAGAAGAGGAGGCTCAGGGGTGACCTCATTGCCCTCTACAACTACCTGAAAGGTGGTTGTAGCCGGGAGGGGGTTGGTCTCTTCTCCCAGGCAACCAGCACCAGAACAAGGGGACACAGTCTCAAGCTGTGCCAGGGGAGGTTTAGACTCGAGGTGAGGAGGAAGTTCTTCACCGAGCGAGTCATTCATCATTGGAATGTGCTGCCCAGGGAGGTGATGGAGTCACCGTCCCTGGAGGCGTTCAAGAGGAGATTGGACGTGGCACTTGGTGCCATGGTCTAGTCATGGGGTCTGTGTTGATAGGTTGGACTCGATGATCCTCGAGGTCTCTTCCAACCTTAGTTATACTGTGATACTGTGATACTGTGATACTGTGATACCATTAACTCCTCTCTGAACTATTCCTCTTATAATTTTATTATTCAATATTTGCTATTTCACATATTTTTTTAAGAAACTGCACCAGTGATAGCAGTGGGAATTACTGCATCATTTTAACAATGATGCTGTTCAGTTCCTCATTAACTACCTGGTTTATTGGAACAACTCTAGGAGAGACTCAATAAGCTGAATTTGTCTCGAGGTTTTGCCACTGATTTTTTTTTCCCCTTTTTTTTCCACAATTGCAGTCCAATACTTTGCTCTGAGACAGTTGAAACAACTGAATAAAGGAATTAGTGCTCCCCCCACCAACACCTTCATGAACTTAGAAAGCATTTGCCTCACAAAACCCAAACTTCCCTCAGTACTAATGAGCATAAGATTAAGAGATTGCACAGTGTTTGCCTCACCTTGCATGACAGGTAGGAAACTTGCATCTGAATTAAACAGGGCAAGCCTGGGGGTGGGTTGCTGATGCTTTGAAAATGTATCATTCATTATTGCTCCTGTCATTCATTTCTTGCTTATCTTGGACTGGAAGATCTCCAGAGGTCCAGAGGTCCCTTCCAACCTTTAACATCCTGTGATCCTGTGTCACTACATTACAAGTGTTACACCTTTTACCCCTGCAAACACAATCCCTTGAGCACCAAACATCGAGTTAGAGAACTGAATATTGTGTTACTTCAATGACTGAGGGACAGTTTCACAGTGATATTTGTCTCCTGCTCCTACTTTACTTCTCCTCAGCTTTATTTGCAGGTTATTCAGAAACCCTGCCCTCTTCCCATCAGATGAAATGTCTTGATTCAGTGGTTTATCTAATTGGGTCCTGGATTCTGATTAATTCTCTATAATTTCCCCCTGCCATTTGTAGCTCATTCTCTCTTGTTTTTTCCCCCAAGGTTAGTTTGTTTGCACCCACAGGTCTCTAACATCCCAGAGTAAAATCAAAGTCGCAACAAACAGCTCCATCCAGTGGTTCTCTTTGTATTTCCATGTTAGTTTCCACGTATTTGAGAACATAATTCAGGCAAAGGCTTTGGAAAATGGGCATGAAGGATATGAACATCGATTTGAATCACAGGATGTTAGGAGTTGGAAGGGACCTATGGACCTCTTCGGGTCTAACATTCCCCAGAAGTTTCCTTTTTCTGCCAGATCTGCATGATTTGGGGTTTTGTTTGTTTACAACACCAACTTTCCCTTCATAATTAGGAGAAGGAACTACAAACCCCTTGAAGCCCAAAGGTGAGAGGGTATTTATTTAAAGCTGCATGGTACAGCCATAGGAAGAGGCACTTTAAAATATAGGTTTTCAGCTTCCAACTTGGAAAGTTATCAACAAAGGGCTTTTAGCTTTGCTTCGTTTCTTTTTGGGTCTCAAAGATTGTGGTTTCTCTTTGGGTATTTTAATTAATGTAAAGGAAAGCAATGTCTGCTTTGTTAGAAAAGATAGTTTTATTTCCACAGCCAAATAGTTTTATTTCCACAGTCAGTTATATGTTTTCCACCTATCTTCTTCTTCCTGTCTTTCTGCAGTGACGTTACCAATACAACTGAGAAAGAGCTTCAAAGCAGCTTGGTGGTGTTGGAAGGGAGACAGCTGGCGCTGCTTAGAGGCTACCCAAAATACCCAGATAGAGTGGACAGCAGATGCCAGGGAAACAGGGGCTTTGGGAAGACACACCTACAGACATGCCCTTATGTTAGGTACCTCCTTGTTTATTGAGAAATTCAAAGGACTGTGCTCAAGGAGAGGACCTGGCTTGAGAGCAGCCCTGAAGAAAAGGACTTGGGGGTGCTGGTATATAGGAAGCTCAATATGAGGTGTCAGTGTGCACTTGCAGCCCAGAAAGCCAACAAGATCCTGGGTTGCATTAAGGAGGTGTAGCCAGCAGGTTCTGGAAACTCTATTACAAAAAAGATCTGGAGGTGCTTGAGTGTGTCCAGAGAAGGGCCATGAAGATGATCAAAGGGCTGGAGCTCCTCTCCTATGAGGACAGACTGAGAGAGTTGAGATTGTTCAGTTTTGAGAAGAGAAGGCTCCAAGAAGACCTTATTGTGGCTTTCCAGTATCTGAAGGGGGCTACAAGAAAGCTGGGGAAGGACTTTCTAGGGTGCAAGGTAGTGACAAGACTGGGGGGAACAGATCAAAACCAGAAATGGGTAGATTCAGATTGGACATTAAGAAGTTTTTCCCCATGAGGGTGGTGAGACCCTGGAACAGGTTGCCCAGGGAGGGGGTGGAAGCCTCATCCCTAGAGGTTTTTAAGGCCAGGCTGGATGTGGCTCTGAGCAACCTAACCTAGTGTGGAGTCCCTGCCCTAGTCAGGGGGGTTGGAACTAGATGATCCTTGAGGTCCCTTCCAACCCTGACAATTCTGTGAAGCTGTGAACAACTAATTTAAATGGAGGTGTAATACAGGCTTTAGGAAGAGTTTTGCCTACCAATCCACTTGAAAGCTTTTGCCTATCAAGCTTGGTATTCTAGATACTTTCTTCTGTGAACAATACATAACTGCAAGGAATTAAATGTGTGCAGACAAAATGCACGTTGGTCTGTGGCTGAGGCTGCTCTCTCATTGTTAAACCAAGTTAAATATGGTTGATATTCTTCCCTGTAAGTTTGACATCCAGCCTCAGAGATCACCTGCTCCAATTTCCCCACCATGGGCAGGGACACCTCTCAACTAGACTCAGCTGCTCAAGGCCTCAGGCAACCTGGCCCTGTACACCCCCAGGAAGGGGCCATCCACAACCTCCCTGGGCAGCCTGTTCTAGAGTCTTACCATCCCTCATGCTGAAGAAGTTCCTCAGCTCCAGTCTAACCCTGTTCTCCCTCAACTTCAAACCATTCCCCTTGTCCTGTCTCTAGACCCCCTCAGGAAAAGTCCCTCTGCAGCCTTCCTGGAGGATCCCTTCAGGTACTGGAAGTTCTAAGGTCCTCCAGGGTCTTCTCCAGGCTGAACAAGCCCAGCTCCCTCAGCCTATCCTCACAGCAGAGCTGCTCCAGCCCTTGGATCATCTTTGTGGCCTCCTCTGGACTCTCTCCAGCAGCTCTGTGCCCTTCTGCTTGAGGATAGCAGAACTGGATGCAATATTTGAGGTGGGGTCTCATGAGGGCACAACAAAGTAGCA
Source organism: Melanerpes formicivorus (assembly GCF_026170545.1). Classification (NCBI taxonomy): domain Eukaryota; kingdom Metazoa; phylum Chordata; class Aves; order Piciformes; family Picidae; genus Melanerpes; species Melanerpes formicivorus. Next base: position 16,132,662 of record NW_027142367.1, on the reverse strand, counting down.
GAACCACCTCTGTTGACCTGCTGGCCACAATCCTCTTGATGCAGCCCAGGATATGGTTTGTTTTCTGGACTGCATGAAACTGCAGAGGAAGTTTGAACATGACATCATTTCCCTCCAAAAAAAACCCCAAACTAACTGATTTTAGCTTTTTTTTTTCAGGATTGTCATTGCCTGGTCATAGCTGTTCAGCAAGAAAAATTATGTCTGCTGACCAAAAAAATTAGACCATCATTATACTGAAGGTGCATTCCTTTCCTTGCTAGCTGTCCACCTGGGAAGAATAGAATAGGATAGGATAGGATAGGATAGGATAGGATAGGATAGGATAGGATAGGATAGGATAGGATAGGATAGGATAGGGTAGGATAGGATAGGATAGGATAGGATAGGATAGGATAGGATAGGATAGGATAGGATAGACCAGGTTGGAAGAGACCTTCAAGATCATCGCGTCCAACCTATCATCCAACACCACCTAATCAACTAACCCATGCAACCAAGCACCCTGTCAAGTCTCCTCCTGAACACCTCCAGTGATGGCGATTCCACCACCTCCCCGGGCAGCCCATTCCAGTGGGCAATCACTCTCTCTGTGTAAAACTTCCTCCTGACCTCCAGCCTGAACTTCCCCTGATGCAGCCTGAGACTGTGTCCTCTTGTTCTGGTGCTGGCTGCCTGGGAGAAGAGACCAACCTCTGCCTGTCTACAACCCCCCTTCAGGTAGTTGTAGACAGCAATAAGGTCACCCCTGAGCCTCCTCTTCTCCAGGCTAAGCAGCCTCAGCTCCCTCAGCCTCTCCTCATAGGGCTTGTGTTCCAAACCCCTCACCAACTTTGTTGCCCTTCTCTGGACTCGTTCCAGCAAGTCAACCTCCTTCCTAAACTGAGGGGCCCACAACTGGACACAGGACTCGAGGTGTGGCCTAACCAGTGCAGTGTACCGGGGCAGAATGACCTCCCTGCTCCTGCTGGCCACACTGTTCTTGATGCAGGCCAGGATGCCATTGGCCCTCTTGGCTGCCTGGGCACACTGCAGGCTCATGTTCATCCTCCCATCAACCAGCACCCCCAGGTCCCTCTCTGCCTGGCTGCTCTCCAGCCACTCTGACCCCAGCCTGTAGCACTGCATGGGGTTGTTGTGGCCAATGTGCAGAACCTGGCACTTGGATGTGTTCAATCTCCTGCCCTTGGACTCTGCCCATCTGCCCAGCCTGTCGAGGTCTCTCTGCAGAGCCTCTCTACCCTGCAGCAGATCAACTCCTGTCCCCAGCTTGGTGTCATCAGCAAATTTACTGATGATGGACTCAATGCCCTCATCCAGATCATCAATAAAGATGTTAAAGAGGATGGGCCCCAGCACTGATCCCTGGGGGACACCACTAGTGACTGGCCACCAGCTGGATGTGGCACCATTCACCACCACTCTCTGGGCTCGGCCCTCCAGCCACTTCCTAACCCAGCTCAGCCATGGGCTGACAGCTTGGCCAGCAGTTTGCTATGGGGGACGGTGTCAAAGGCCTTGCTGAAGTCCAGGTAGACCACATCCACAGGCCTCCCCATATCCACCAGGCGGGTGACCTGCTCGTAGAAGGAGATTGTCAGCTGAATCCCTATGTATGATTTCCCAGAGTGAGTGCCCAGGACACAGACACGCTTCAGTATAGTTACTTACTCTAGAGAAAATGCCAGTGCCAAGCAGCAGGAAATTAATCCACTGCACACACAATTTTCACCTGCAGTTCTGAGAAAGGAGGGCTATGAAAGTTCCCCTTGGTTTCTATGCATGTTGAAGAACATTGACACAGGAGGAAATGTTCTTACTGATTTATCAAGAAGAAAAGTTGTACCTGGTAAGATGAGTTTTTAAAAATGGAGAAGCATCCTTTTGGTTTCTTCTTTATCAGATCCATGGCCAATGTTAACAGGATGAACTTCAACATGGTCAAGTGCCAGGTCCTGCACTTGCATCACAACAACCCCAAGCAATGCTACAGGTTTGGGGCAGCGTGTCTGGAAAGCTGCCTGGCAAAAAAGGACCTGGGGTTTCTAATGGACAAGCAGCTGAATATGAGCCAGCAGTGTGCCCAGGTGGCCGAGAAAGCTGATGGCATCCTGGTTTGTATCAAAAATGCTGTGTCCAGCAGGAGCAGGGAGGTGATTGTCCCCTTGTACTCAGCTCTGGTGAGGCCGTACCTTGAGTGTTGTGTCCAGTTTTGGACACCTCAATATAACAGAGTTGTTGAGGTGCTGGAGCCAGTGCAGAGGAGGACAAGGAAGCTGGGGAAGAGCCTGGAGAATAAATCTGATGAAGAGTGACTGATGGAGCTGGGGATGGTTAGTTTGAAAAAGAGGAGGCTGAGGGGAGAGCTTTGTAGAGCAGGGTTGTTGGGTGGACTTGCTGATCTTGGGGGGTCTTTTCCACCCTGAATGTTTCTGAGATTTTGTGATTCACCTCCTACTTTTCCTGGGCACAGACTCTGTTGGAGATGAGGTTAAGATGTTTATCCCAAACGTAAAATGTCTCTGCCAACTGCTCTCCGGTGTACTACAGAGAATACTCTTCCTGGTACATTTCCAGGGAGCATTAATGCAGACTGGCCACGTTATAAGCATGTTTCCTAGACCAGCTAATGAATTAACAGAGCTTCTCTTTTGCTTTCACAGCCACGGACTATTGATTTTTGCAGCAGTGAAATATATGAAGAATTTAGTCTCTGCTAGCAACAGATTTGGCTTGCAGTATTAAATTTTGTTCAGCTGGTGTCGGTTTTACAAATTAAGGATATTTTCTTGGCTTTCTATCTCATTGCAGCAAGTCAGGGGTAGAAACTATCAGAGTTTTGCACAGCTATTAAAAAAAGAAATAAAACATGAGCAACTTCTAGGAGCTCTTTAAACTTACCTTTAAAAGCCTGGTTTTTAGTTTCTCAGACCACAAGTCAAGCATTGGTAAAGAGTTTCTTTATTCAGAGAGTGGTAAATAGTTTTGTTATGCTGAGAAACTATGGCTTCTATCTATTTCAACAATTTTGGTAGCACTTGTGTGGTAAAATTGGGAACAGTCAGCATGGCTTTGTCAAGGGCAAATCCTGCCTGACCAACCTGGTGGCCTTCTATGAGCAGGTGACAAAATTAATAGTTGAGGGGCGAGCAGCTGGTGTTGTTTACCTGGACCTGAGCAAAGCCTTCGACACTGTCCCGCACCACATCCTGGTCTCCAAACTGGTGACACATGGGTTGGATGGGTGGACCACTAGATGGATAAGGAACTGGCTTGATGGCCGCACCCAAAGAGTGGCTGTCAATGGCTCCATGTCCCAGTGGAGGCCAGGGACAAGCGGAGTCCCTCAGGGATCAATCCTGGGACCTGTCTTGTTCAACACCTTTGTGGGTGCCATGGACAGTGGCATTGAGTGCACCCTCAGCAAGTTTGCTGATGACACCAAGCTGTGTGGTGCAGCAGACAGGCTGGAGGGAAGGGAGGCCATCCAGAGGGACCTTGACAGGCTGGAGAGGTGGGCACAAGCCAACCTCATGAGGTTCAACAAGAGCAAGTGCAGGGTCCTGCATCTGGGTCGAGGCAATCCCAGGCACAAATCCAGGCTGGGCAGTGACTGCCTGGAAAGCAGCCCTGAGGAGAGAGACTTGGGGGTGCTGGTGGACAAGAAGCTCAACATGAGCTCTCAGTGTGCACTTGCAGCCCGCAAAGCCAATCAGATCCTGGGCTGCATCAGGAGAAGTGTGGCCAGCAGGTCAAGGGAGGTGATCCTCCCCCTCTACTCAGCCCTGGTGAGACCCCACCTGGAGTACTGCCTCCAGTTCTGGAGCCCCTATTACAAGAGGGATATGGAGGTGCTGGAAGGTGTCCAGAGAAGGGCCACAAGGATGATCAGAGGGCTGGAGCACCTCTCCTATGAGGACAGACTGAAGGAGTTGGGGCTGTTCAGTCTGCAGAAGAGAAGGCTCCGAGGTGACCTAATTGTGGCCTTCCAGTATCTGAAGGGGGCCTACAGGAAGGCTGGGGAAGGACTTCTCAGGATCTCAGGTAGTGATAGGACTAGGGGGGATGGAATGAAGCTGGAGGTGGGGAGATTCAGGCTAGATGTGAGGAGGAGGTTCTTCACCATGAGAGTGGTGAGACCCTGGAATGGGTTGTCCAGGGAGGTGGTTGAGGCCCCGTCCCTGGGGGTGTTTAAGCCCAGGCTGGATGAGGCTCTGTCCAGCCTGATCTAGTGTGGGGTGTCCCTGCCCGTGGCAGGGGGGTTGGAATTAGATGATCCTTGTGGTCCCTTCCAACCCTGAATGAAACTATGAAACTATGAAATACTTTGTAGCATCATTGGTTACCCTAACCCCCAGACAACCTCCTTTAAAAGTCTACTAAGGACATGATTTTGCAGTTACCCCCTTAAATTCTCTTTGCCTTGCAGTTCCTTGGCCAGCTCTTTGGAAACTGCTCTCAAAGACTGCAAATAAAAGAACTAGCAAATAAAAATGAGCAGGGTTTCAGAATGTCTCTGAGAGGCGAAAGGAATGGGATACAAATTATGAGGCACAATATATCTTCTAAATCAATATCAGCAAACCATTGTGCTGTGGCTGAAGACTGCAATGCTTTTCCCTCTCAAGCCTGCATCTGAAGTTGCTGGGCAGTTCATGGCACTCACAGACAAACCCCAGATACTGCATTTTGGATTGGATGTTAGGAAGAAGTTCTTCACCATGAGGGTGGTGAGACACTGGAACAGGTTGCCCAGGGAGATGGTAGAAGCCCCATTCCTAGAGATTTTTAAAGCCAGGCTGGATGGGACTCTGAGCAACCTGATCTAGTGGAGGATGTCCCTGCTGACTGCAGAAAGGGTTGGACTGGATGTCCTTTGGAGGTCCTTTCCAACCCAGACCATTCTATGACCCTGTGCTTCCATGTAAACTGAAGCAGTCAAGTAGAAGGCAAAACCATGCCTTGGTAATCTGGTGCTGCAACCGCAGCCCACCTTGAAGTTAGATTGTGACTATCATCTTCTCTATCCTTTTGAAAGGCTTTTTTTATCTATCATCCCTTTAGTCTCCAGCTAAGTAAAAATAAAAAGTACTTCTGTGTGCACTTCAGTGTGGCAATGAACTCCATGCAGTCTCTCTGCTTTAAGTATTAAAAATGTGAAATGGTCTCTAAGCAAGTGAGGAGGCATATTGGGCTACTCTTTTCATTACATAAAACAGATGAACAAATCACTCAGTTGCAGAGTTAAACAAACCTGCAGCCTCCAAATTCTGAACCAGCACTTCATTCTCCAAGGCACTAAAACCTGCTTCTCTCCAAAGAGCCTTTTGTGACACAAACAGGCAGAAAAGCCTCCTGGCTGCTTTATTATCTCACAGAGCTGTTGGTGTTCTTGCAGGGGCCCCGTTCCTGAAGCAGCAGCAGCATGAATAAACAACACCTAGGCATGCTGGAAAGGATGAGGCCATTCCACAGACCTCCACGGAGAAACATGTCTTGGGGCTTGCAAAAGTAGCGCATGATGAACAGCAGCAGCAGGGCAGACACGGACAGCCCCTCCGGTGAATGCTGCCTGGGAAAGGTTCTAATTTCTTCTGTTGCCTGAGAGCTTGTCCTGAGGATATCAAACTTCTGCAGGTTGATGGCCTTCTCCTTGGCAACTTCCCCACTTTGTCTGACTCCCTCCCCTCAGAGGCACATGCACAACATTGATGACAGGTGTGCAACACTAAAAAGGGTTTGGAAATTAATTAATTGATTAAAAGAAGTGATGAAGGGAGTGGAACATCTCCCTTAGGAGGAAAGACTGAGAGAGCTGGGGATCTTTAGCTTGGAGAGGAGGAAACTAAGGGTGACCTCAGTAGTATTTATAACGATGTGAGGGGTGAGTGCCAAGAGGATGGAGCCAGGCTCTGCTCAGTGATGCCCGAAGACGGCACAAAGGGCAGTGGTGGAAGTTGAGGCATAGGGAGTTCCATGGAAACACAAGGAGAAATGTTTTCACTGTGAGGGTGACAGAACACTGGAACAGCCTGCCCAGGGGAGCTGTAGAGTCTCCTTCTCTGGAGACATTCAAGACCTGCTTTGATGCGTTCCTGTGTGATCTGGTCTAGGTGAACCTGCTCTGGCAGGGGGAATTGGACTGGATGATCTTTCAAGGTCACTCCCAGCCTGTAACATTCTATGATTCTGTGAAATTAGGTGGAGCTAAAGCTGGAGGATATTCAGTTTGCATAAAATCATAGAATTCATGGAACTCATAGAATAATTTGGGTTGGAAGGGACCTTGAACATCATCTACTTTAAACTCCCCTGCCACGGGCAGGGACACCTTCCACTAGCCCAGGTTGCTCAAGGCTTCATCCAGTATGACCTTGAACACCTCCACAGAGGGGACACCCACAACCTCCCTGGGCAACCTGGTCCAGTGTCTCACTACCTTCAGTGTAAAGAATTTCTCCCTAATCTCCAGTCTCAATCTGCTCTCCTCAAGCTTCAATCCATTCCCTCTCACCCTCACTACAAGCCCTTGTGAAAAATCCCTTCCTAGCTTTCTTGTAGACGTCCTTCAGGCACTGGAAGGCTGCTCTAAGGTCTCCCCAGATCCTTCTCTTTGGTGAATCCCAAAGTTAGGTTTAATTACTTTTACTAAAAATCATTCCATTATTTTCTGTGCATAAACCAAGTATTTGTTTGATACTCTTAATAAGTGTCTAAGAATCTTCCCTTTGTGGAGACCTGACATCCTTTGCAGACCTCAGGTACTCAAGAAACTAGTATTTGGTACAATCTTTCTGAGAGGGCTGCCTATCTTACCTGCAGGGTATCCGTCCTACCTTCAGCCCCATTTCTCTGACACACAGAGAATGGTTGCAATGCTGTGTGAGAGACTGATTAAAGCCAAAAATAGATTCACCTCATCAAGTGCCTATCAGTGAGTAGAGCTTCAAAAAGATATGTCTCCCAGGCAAGCAATCAATGAATGGCATTTGCAGCATTCCTGGACATCTTGTCAGAGTTCACCAGCAATTGTTACTCAGCTAGAAACTTTTAAGAGCTATCACTTCCCACAGGAAAAACAAACCTGGTATATTATCAGCATTCTGTGTTTCTCTGTATTTCAGATTTTTCATCTCCATTCAGTGGCCACTTCTCAAAATCTTTTCACAAGGGCTTTTAGTGGTAGGACCAGAGGGAATGGATTGAAGCTTGAGGAGGGCAGATTTAGACAGGAGAGTGGGAAGAAATTTTTACAGTAAGGGTGGTGAGACACTGGAACAGGTTGCCCAGGGAGGCTGTGCATGCCCTCTTCCCAGAGGTTTTCAGGGTTAGGTTGGATGTGGCCTTGAGCAGCCTGGGCTAGTGGAAGATGTCCCTGCCCATGGCAGGGTTGTTGGAACTAGATGATCTTTAAGGTCCCTTCCAACCTAAATCATTCTATGAATGTATGAAGCAATGAACTATAAAACATGCTTAGAGTTGCTAGAAATACATACTCACATTTTATCTTGTAATTAATGAGGATCACGAACTCTGAGGGAAAGGAGAAATGTGTAACCAAAGCCACAATACAATATAATAAAGGAAAAATGGTGATGAGGAGCAGACTTTTGGATTGGTTGGTTGGTTTTTTTTTCTTTAAGCAGTCTATTCAAATTCTAGCACTCACAGATCTCTGAAAAGAGTCATGGAGCGAGCTGCCTGAACCCTCGGAGAGAACTGAGTCTGAAATACCTACATCGTTTCAAAAACCATTGGTTGATGGTACCTTCAAAATTGGTGTAGTGTCTGTTGTTGTCCCCTCAGAGGTGCAAAACATGACCAGTTGGAGCTGATGGAGTGGGTCCAGAGGAGGGCTATGACAATAATCAGGGGGTTGGAGCCCTTCTGCTACGAGGACAGGCTGAGGGAGCTGGGGTTGTTCAGCCTGGAGAAGAGGAGGCTCCAGGGAGACTTAATAACAATGTTATAACAATGTTCCAGTACCTGAAGGGGGCTACAAGAAGGAAGGGGAGAATCTATTTGCAAGGGCTTGCAGTGACAGGACAAGGAGTAAAGGCTTTAAGCTGGAGAAGAGCAGATTTAGATTGGAGGTTAAGAACAAGTCCTTTCCTATGAGGGAGGTGGAACACTGGAACAGGTTGCCCAGGGAGGTGGTTGGGGCCCCTTCCCTGGACATATTCAAGGTGAGGCTCGGCAGGGCTCTGGGCAACCTGTTCTAATTGAGGATGTCCCTGCTGACTGCAGTGGGGTTGGACTAGATGACCTTTGGGGGTCCCTTCCAACCTGGACCATTCTATGATTCCATGATTCTAAGTTCCTGTTAAAATATTATCCTTCTATTTAAGACAAACAAAGTTGCAGTGAAATCCCTTCCCTGTTAAGCACCTTTCCATTACACTGTGATTTGTGCTTAAAGATCTGACTGAAGGAAAATGTTTCTTCAACCTCCTCCAGGTTTTGCTTGAGAACAAAATTGAGATGGGTTTCGAAGGTCCTCTTTGAACTTGATTTCACTGCAGAAGAAAGGCTCCAGTTAAATTAGAAACTTCCACAAGTTTCTAAAACTTAGATAAAACTCTACTTTCTGGACTTCTTTCTCTGTGAAGTTTTAGTTTTCAAATGACAGAGTAGGTGCTGTTTAAAGTTGTTCTTCCTTTCTCTTGCAAAGGTTGTTATGGAGCAAAATAGCTATGGCAGCAAATTTGATGAATTTTTCGTGCCCATTATTCCACATGGAATGAAGAAAGACTGAGAGATCTAGGGCTGCTTTGTCTTGAGAACAGAAGGCTGAGAGGAGACCTTAGCAATGTCTATAAATGTGTGAGGGGTGGGTGTCAGATGAAGGTGCCAGGCTCTTTGTGGTGGTGCTCAGTCATTAGACAAGGAACAATTGTTATAAGCTGGAACACAGGAAGTTTCACCTCAATGTGAGGACACTCTTCTTTAGTGTGAGGGTGCTGGAGCCCTGGAGCAGGCTGACCAGAGAAGTTGTGGAGTCTCCTTCCCTGGAGACTTTCCAAACCCACCTGGATGTGTTCCTGTGTGACCTGCCCCAGGTGATCCTGCTTTGGCAGGGGGGTTGGATTCTGGAGGGATCTCTGGAGGTCCTTTCCAACCCCTAACAATCTGTGATTCTAAGAATGACACCCAGTGGGTGGAGGTAGGGAGAAGATCTAGTGAAATCAAGCTTCAGTTCCAAAAGATTCAGAAACACTGGCTCAGAGAAACATCACAATTCCTGAGATGGGTATTTGGACCAAGATCTCCAATACCTGTCCAGAAGTTTCTACATAGGACTACTACAAAACAAATGCTGGTAAAATCATCCCTCCCTTGCAGGAAAAAATTAGAATTACAGATTGGTCCATGGCCTGGAGCGTGAGTTTGCATAACTTCTACCCAGGATTTTTATTGCTCTTCTTCTACAACTCTAATCGTCTACGGTAAAGTCCAACTGCTCCCTGCAGCAGCTGTTCTACAGACTCTACTGGGAATCCTGAAGTGAAACATTCATTATATTTCCTCCTTTTCCATTGGCTCTGTCCTCTCTGAATAACTACTGCTGACAACTTATTCATGAGTTGTTGTCTCACCATTTCTTGCACCTCACATAATTAAAACATGTCTGGCTATAGTCCTACTGTCATGTGAAATCTTAGCATCAGTCTTCACCTTCACTTCTCTGTCCCCATTGCCTACTCCCAACAGCCCTCTTCTTATCTGGTGTTTAAAACATTTTTAAGCTTGATTTTGACCAAGGATTAGTTGTGTTTTTCCCTTGGTGCATTAACATTGATCTTTTTAATTCTCTTTTTATTTTCAAGCACTATTTTCATTCTCTCTAGCATCTGCTCACTTATCATGGCAGTCACTTTCTTTTTTTCTCTGTTTTTCCTCTTACAACTGACTCCAACTTCAGTTGTGCAGCTTTCCCATTCTCCTTTTGATATTAACTTTCTTTTCTCTCCTTTCTATATGACTATCCCCAACTTTGATGTCTTATTAAAGTTGCAGCACAGGAGGTTCCACCTCAACACAAGGGGGAACTGCTTTACTGTAAGGGTCACACACCACTGGAACAGGCTCCCCAGAGAGATTGTGGAGTCTCCTTCTCTGGAGACTTTCAAGGCTCATCTGGATGCATTCCCGTGCAACCTGAGCTAGATTATATGGTACTGCCATGGCAGGGGAGTTGGACTTGATGATCTCTTTGGGTCCCTTCCAACCCCTGACATCCTGTGATCCTGTGATATTAGGATCTCATATACCTACACCAAATTATTATTTCCTGCTTCAGCATTGCTAAGGCTGATTTTGGTGTTCATAGATTCATAGAATGGTTTAGGTTGGAAGGGACCTTAAAGATCATCTAGCTCCAACCCTCCTTCCACTAAACCAGGTTGTTCAGGGCCTCATTCGACTTGGCCTTGAACACCTCCAAGGAGGTGTTTTGATATTAACTCTCTTTTCTCTCCTTTCTATACGACTATCCCCAACTTTGATGTCTTATTTAAGCATATTTAAGTTGCAGCACAGGAGGTTCCACCTCAACACAAGGGGGAACTTCTTTACTGTAAGGGTCACACACCACTGGAACAGGCTCCCCAGAGAGATTGTGGAGTCTCCTTCTCTGGAGGCTTTCAAGGCTCATCTGGATGCATTCCCGTGTGACCTGAGCCAGATTATATGGTACTGCCATGGCAGGGGAGTTGGACTTGATGATCTCTTTGGGTCCCTTCCAACCCCTGACATCCTGTGATCCTGTGATATTAGGATCTCATATACCTACACCAAATTATTATTTCCTGCTTCAGCATTGCTAAGGCTGATTTTGGTGTTCATAGATTCATAGAATGGTTTAGGTTGGAAGGGACCTTAAAGATCATCTAGCTCCAACCCTCCCTCCACTAAACCAGGTTGTTCAGGGCCTCATCCAACTTGGCCTTGAACACCTCCAAGGAGGCAGTATCCACAGCCTCCCTGGGCAACCTGTCCAACGTCTCACTACCCTTACTGTAAAGAACTTCTTCCTAATATCCTAAGTTTAAATCTGCACAAAGATTGAACATTGTTCCTATTAAACAAAAGACCTACTCATTTCTGTAGTCTGCAGTATTTCTGGGGGCTTTATAGGTCTTATCAGAAGGTGCATTCCTTAATGTGGATTTAAGGAGAGTGGGGAGAAGGTGTCTTTCCCTCACAGACAAAAAATGGCTTCTGTCACTGAAAGGGAGAAAGATGTGTTCAAGGAATAAAGAGCTTCCCAAGTGGAGGCGATTTTCTGGGTTTCATTGTCATGCTATTAAGAGGTAATAAACCAACCCCCCAGATTCCATTCACCCCCATATTTTTTTGTTCCAGAGGTTACCTGTGTTCATGCTTACCGTTTCCCCTTCTAAACTGCAATGCCTCTTTCATATTCCCATTAGTTCTTCCAAGATTTCATGCCACTATTTACGATTCCTTATTTAATATATTTGAGGTTTAAGCCATAGCAGTCTGCAGGCAAGGGCAATGCTGAGCAGGCAGCATAACAATGAGGCTTAACTGCTCTTGAACAAAAATAAATCATCACAATTAGGTGGAAGATCTATGTGGCAGAGCATCATGCAGTTCAGTAGCAGGGGTCTGTCAGGTACTGTAGCTCTTCTGCTGCAAAAATTCCTAATTAGTTTGTTTTCTCCCACAGAATATTTGCTTGGGCTGTGTCCAACCTGATCAGAATACAAAATTTCCCCTTTCAACATGCTTCTCAAGAGAGTTGTTAGGTCATCTTCCTATGTATCTTCTGAATTACTGGGGGAAAAGGTCTGGATTTAAGGTTTTAGGGAAAAGATAGGTGGGAATCTAGCTACTGCTTGCTGAAATGGTATTTGTAAATCTGTTACAAGCCCAGCTGGAGCAGTCAAGGTTATGCTAATTCTAATCCATGGCTCTGCTGGTGTGACAAGCCAGGCTGTAAAATTCAAGTATTGGCTAAGATCTAAAATGCAAATATTTATGTCAAGTTTTTCAGTTGCCAAGCAATAGATAACATACAGTTCCAGGCCTTCTAAAGGAGGTTATGTGATCCTCTCCCACATCTGAAGGGGTTCTACGGGCAGGGTGCAGAGGGACTGTTCATAAGGGTGTCTAGAGACAGGACAAGGGGGAATGGTTTAAAGCTGAGGGACAGTAGGATTAGACTGGATCTTAGGAAGTTCTTCAGTATGAGGGTTGTGAGACTCTGGAATAAGTTATACAGAGAGGCTGTAGGTGCCTCCTCCCTGGGGGTGCTCAAGACCAGGTTGGATGAGGCCTTGAGCAGCCAAGTCTTGCTGAGAGGCATCCCTGCCCATGACATGGAGGTTGGAGTAGATGATCTCTAAGGTCCCTTTCAACCCAAGATATTGTATGTTTCTATGATTCTACCTTTAGTAGGATTCAATAATAATGATTTTGGCATCCTTGCAATTAAAAATTATAGTCAATTGCCCAATCAACCTATGTGAGCATGGAGTGAGCCAAGCAATCCCCTTCATGATTTCTCAGGTATGTGTACACATAAAGAAGCACAAATCCTCATTGTCCTTATGCTGAAAACATTCCAATAGGCCATGGATGCATTTGGTTTCAATTTGTTAAGACTTGCTGTTGCTGTAAGTAATGGGAATCCAAAAAAAAGCAAGAAGGGACAAGAAAGAGTAATAGATATTCTTTGGGGCACCAGGCAACTGATTCCATCCAAGCAATAAAGGCAGACTGATTTTTTTCCATCTTTACACACACATAAACATGTCCACCTACATAAGCAATAATGACATCCAAGGAAACTACTTTTCCCCACTTGGCTTTTTCCCCTCTCTGTCATGAGCCTGTTTGAAATGCCACTAAAGCTGACAGAGGGGCTCCTGCTGTCTTCAGCGAATACCGAGCCAAGCCCAGAACTACCTGCACCAACATCACTAGCTCAAAGAGCTCAGAGAATTGCAGCACTGAAATTCCAAGCCCTAGGCTGCTTTAACTCATTTGCTCAATCAGTGTCTAGTCCTCTTTGACTTTATCAGGTGAACATTTAACAGATATTTCTCTGGGCACTGGGTGTTAAATATGAAACATTGACATACCTGGCTCAAAAAACCTCAGTCTAACAACCTGGCTTTTTTGGGGTTTTTTTGTTGGTTTGTTGGTTGGGGTTTTTTCCCCCAAGGAAGAACAGCGCAAAATCATTAAGCATTCCAACTCTGCACAACAGCAATATGCTCTTGTGGCCAAGAGGGCCAAGGGGATTCTGGGCTGAATCGAGAAAAGTGTGTCCAGCAGGTCTAGGGAGGTTCTCCTCCCACTCTGTTCTGCCCTGCTGAGACCACAATGTCGTGTCCAGTTTTGGGCTCCCCAGTTCAAGAGAGATAGCGATCTACTGGAGAGAGTCCAACAGAGTGTTATGAGGATGACAAAGGGACTTAAACATCTCTGCTTTGAAGAAAGACTGAGGGCCCTGGGGCTGTTTAGTCTGGAGACAAGAAGGCTGAGAGGGGATCTGATCAATGTCTCTAAATATCTAAGCAGTGGATGTCAGGATGAAGGTGCCAGGCTCTTTGTGGTGGTGCCCAATGGTAGGACAAGGAACAATGTGTACGAGTTGGAAGACAGGAAATTCCACCTCAACATGAGGAGAAACTTCACAGTATCACAGTATAACTTAGGTTGGAAAGGACCTCAAGGATCATCGAGTCCAACCTATCAACACAGACCCCATGACTAGACCATGGCACCAAGTGCCACGTCCAATCTCCTCTTGAATGTCTCCAGGGACGGTGACTCCACCACCTCCCTGGGCAGCACATTCCAATGACGAATGACTCGCTCGGTGAAGAACTTCCTCCTCACCTCAAGTCTAAACCTCCCCTGGCACAGCTTGAGACTGTGTCCCCTTGTTCTGGTGCTGGTTGCCTGGGAGAAGAGTGGTGTGAGGGTGCTGGAGTCCAGAGGAGTTGTGGAGTTTCCTCAGGAGACTTTCCAAACCCACCTGGATGTGTTCCTGTGCGACCTGTCCTGAGTGATCCTGTTCTGACAGCGGCTGGATTGGATTTGATCCCTAGAGGTCTCCTCCAAGCCCTAGCATTCTATGACTCTGTGATTGTGACCCAGCTCTTATGTCCTGGTTTAAGGTGGGACAGATCCTCTATTGCCCCAAAAGGCACAAAAGAATAACACTCACACAACTGGATTGGATAGTGATGGGAGGTTTAAATGGAAAAAGCAATGAGTGTTTTACAGAAACTACAAAGCACAGTGGCAAAGATATCCCAAAGCACAGCAAGTCTCTCACAGCACAGCCAAAGGCCCCCCAACACTTCCCATCTCACCACCTGAGAGTGTACCCAAAACCTCCCAGGGCTCTTTCTTCCCCCCCCTACTGCTAGGCTGGTCTCAGGCTGGCCAGGTCTGAGACTGCTCCCTCCTTCCCTCCTTCTCCTAACCAGGCCCAAAAGGCCTGAAGCACTCCCCCACCGTTACCCAATAGGGAGCATCTCCCATGGGAGCAGAAAAGGGAGAAAGGAAGAGAATGATTTTGCAGATGGATTTAAAGGGTGGAGGATTTATAGGTAGGAAATACTCTGTTTCCTGTGTCCACCTGACTGGGCTGGACACTTGGGACACCAAAGGTATAACTGACGTGGCAGTAACAGGAGGCACCCAGCCTAAGCTGGCACCACTCACAAGAGAAATCTGAAAGTTTCACTGTAATCTTTGTGTTGGTACAGAGAACTTATGAAAGGAGAAGAGGCCAAGTGAAACAAAAACAACAAAATCTGAGTACTGTCTCACATTCAGGGCAATTGTAAATGATGGTTATGTGCAGTGGAGAAGGACATACAGTCTCTGACCTTTGCTCTTAGGGCCATAAACCTTCTCTAGTTATAATGACAAATGCCCCAGAATCTGTTCTACCTGGGACAAACACTATCTATGAGGTGATTCGAGGCATCTCTTATTTATGCCTTTTATAGATTGCCTTCAGATTGGAACAGCGTGATTAGAAAGCTCCCCTATCAGCAGCAGGCGAGCTAACAGGTTGACAAAAATAAAAGTGGCTTAACAATAGCCACTTAACTTGCACCTGTGAGCCCATCAAATGCTGCAGAGACCCGTGCCTTTAAAAAATTTGCAGGGGAGAAAGAGGGAGAGGAAGAGAGAGAAAAAAGTGTTTCAATCCATCCTATCCGTGTAAAACAACCACATTATATTGTCAGCTTTGAAGAAAGCAATCTTTTCTCTGCATTAAAATCTATTGGACCTACTCTCAGTAAAGCAAGTATCAAGTGAAGTCAATGGAGTGTCACCTTCCAGGGGTAGCTATAGATCCATATTTCAAAGTTTGGCTCTGTAACTCTTGCAGCAACAAAATCGCTTTCCTTCTGAAGTTTACCCATTCTCTTTTTTAAGCACATGGACATGCTTCAGGCTAGATAACTCCACAACTGTCTGTCCTGTTCTCACAGTAACCCATGTTTTTTACTGATCCTAAAAAAACAAATTGGATCTGTCTGCAACAGTTATTCTTGCTGTAGGATTACCTCCATTACAAAAATAACCATTTTATTTTAATAATGGAAAAAGAAAAGTCTTCTGCTCGCTTTTATCACACTTCTGTAGCTGAGGTTATGTTATGCTTATTTTTAGTTACCTAAAAGACATTCACTGTCTGGCCAACAGTGCTAGAACAAAACTTGTCTTACATGTCCTCTACCTCTACTCTGTCCTGGTGAGGCCACATCTAGAATATTGTATCCAGTTCTGGATCCCTCAGTTCAAGAAGGACCTCAGGGAACTGCTTGAGAGAGTCCAGCACAGAGCCACAAAGATGCTGAAGGCAGTGGAACATCTCCCTGCTGAAGGAGCTGGGGCTCCTTTAGCTTGGAGCAGGGGAGCCTAAGGGCTGCCCTCATTCCTGTTGATAAAGATGTGAAGGGATGGAGCCAGGCTCTGCTCAGTGATGTCTAATGATAGGAAAAGGGGCAACAGGGGCAAGATGGAGCAGAGGATGTTCCACATGAAAAGAAGGGAAAACCTTTTCACTGTGAGGATGCCAGAATCCTGGAACAGGCTGCCCAGAGAGGTTGTGGAGTCTTCTTCTCTGGAGATATTCCAAACCTGCCTGGACATGTCCCTGTGTGTCCTATTCAATGGTGATCCTACTCTGGCAGTGGGATTGGGCTGAATGATCTACAGAGGTCCCTTCCAGCCCCTACACCCTTTTGAAGGAGGTAGACTTAGATCAGATATTAGGAAGGAAGTTTTTACTCTGAGAGTATTGAGACACTGCAACAGGTTGCCCAGAGAAGATGTGGATACCTCATCCCTGGGAATATTCAAGCCCACACTGGATGGGGCTTTGAGCAACCTGATATAGTGAAAGGTGTGGCTGGGTGGTTTGAACTAGATGATCTTTGAGGTCTCTTCCAACCCAACCCATTCTATGATTCTAATTCAGTCAGTAAAATCACAGTGCCAATGTCAAATGTTTTCTTCTGTACTACAGGGGAAAACATTCTCTTTGAACACAGCAAGCGCTTTGTAGGGCAGGAGAATTATTTGAGCCAATTTTCAGCACACTCTTCTCAAACTGTGCTGCCCGGTGGAGAAACACTGCAGGTCCCTTGAATGTAAATTGCAGATTGTTTCCCCCAGTCAGATAAAGGACATGCACAAGGTTCTCCTTGTATTTATGTGTCTAGCGGTACTTCAGTCCATGGCAAGCACTTAGTCAATGAGAGCAAACATCAATAGCAATAAAAAAGGCTTGTCTCTCCTTCTCCTCCAAAGTCAATGGAATCTGTCTCAGGTGATTTACTTGCCCACTTTTGCAGGTAAAATGGTCCCAGGGCTGGAACAATTCTGTTTGATAGGCACATTTTACAACTATTTAAATGGCTGCCGATATCATCATCCATCTTCTGCCATCAAAAGTGTTGTCTTGCTAATGTTTGCTTGTTTATCACACCCCAATTGTCTATACAGAATGCAGCAAAGGGCTTTGTTGTTGGCTCCTTGATTTCTGTGCTCCAGAAATTGCATGGGAGTTGTTTAGATGCCATTAAAACCAGCCTAGTGTTGCTGCATACATCTAGTATCAACCAGTAAGGATAAACAATCTTCAAGATCCATGTTATCTGCACCACCAGTTTTGCCATTTCTTCCTTACAGAGCTGGTTTCTATAACTTAGCTTTATTCCCTTTAAGAAAGGCTGGCAATACCAAATTATTGGCTAAATATTCATAGATTCATAGAATGGTTTAGGTTGGAAGGGACCTTGAAGAACATACAGTTCCGACCAACACCCTGCCATGGGCAAAGACACCTTCCACTAGAGCAGGTTGCTCAAAGCCTCATCCAGCCTGGCCTTGAACACCTCCAGGAAGGGGACATCCATGACTTCCCTGGGCAACCTGTCCCAGTGTTTCACCACCCTCACTGTAAAGAATTTCTTCCTAACCTCCAGTCTGCTATTTAGAAGCTTCAAATTTCAGTATGACCCTTGAAGGAGAGAAACAGAAGAGAAAAAGGCACAGTTAGAGCTGTTCACTTCCTGTTTGATTCGCCAAAATAGATGCAGTGTTATCCTGTGTCACCTCATCCTGGCCCTTGTCCCTAATGACCACTACACCTTCACACATTTGAATGTCTCAGAAAGGAATTCACTGAAGGGAAATTGTTAAGTACAACCTTGAAGAGCTAAATGGACTTTGGTAGTATTTGTGTGGTGTATCCTAACCATCAGCAAAGTATTCCCTCAGGCTTCTGAGTAATGCCCTGTGTTAAATTAAAAGCTTTGTGTGACAACTACCTGAAGGGAGGTTGTAGCTAGGTGGGGGTTGGTCTCTTCTCCCAGACAACCAGCACCAGAACAAGAGGACACAGTCTCAAGCTGTGCCAGGGGAAGAGGTGAGGAGAAAGTTCTTCACAGAAAGAGTAATTGGCCATTGGGATGTTCTGCCCAGGGAGGTGGTGGAGTCACCATCCCTGGAGGTGTTCAAGAGGGGACTAGACATGGAACTTGAAGTCATAGTTTAGTTAGTCACGAGGTGTTGGGTGATAGGTTGGACTTGATGATCTCTGAGGTTTTTTCCAACCTAACTGTTTCTATGATTCTATGTTTTAAAAATAAAGCATTAGAAGGGCCTGAAGCCATGCATCAAAGAGAGGAAAAACAAAAAAGGGAAAAAGGGAAAAAAAAAAAAGAAGGAAAAAGGCCCAGTGAAAACAATAAAGCTTCAGAAGACTGAGTGATATAGGAAAGGCAGAAGGTGAAAAAGGAGAGAGATAGCATAAATAAAACCTGTGTAAGAGTAAACAAAACCAGTGCAAGTATGAATGTGATCAGCCACTAACATGAGTGCCCTGGCTAGTACAGTATCACAGTATCACAGCATCACAGTATAACTTAGGTTGGAAAGGACCTCGAGGATGATCGAGTCCAACCTATCAACACAGACCCCATGACTAGACCATGGCACCAAGTGACCATGGCACACCGATTGCATTGAATTTTGGATGCATGTGGAATCATAGAATGTTAGGGGTTGAAGAATACAATAAACCAGGTTGGAAGAGACCTTCAAGATCATCATGTCCGACCCATCAACCAATCCAACCCACCCAAACAGCTAACCCATGGCACCAAGCACCCCATCAAGTCTCCTCCTGAACACCTCCAATGACAGCGACTCCACCACCTCCTTGGGCAGCCCATTCCAATGGGCAATCACTCTCTCTGTATAGAACTTCTTCCTAACATCCAACCTGAACCTCCCCTGGCACAGCCTGAGACTGTGTCCTCTTGTTCTGGTGCTGGCTGCCTGGGAGAAGAGACCAACATCCAACTGTCTACAACCTCCCTTCAGGTAGTTATAGAGAGCAATAAGGTCACCCCTGAGTCTCCTCTTCTCCAGGCTAAGCAGCCCCAGCTCCCTCAGTCTTTCCTCATAGGGCTTGTGTTCCAAACCCCTCACCAACTTTGTTGCCCTTCTCTGGACTCGTTCCAGCAAGTCAACCTCCTTCCTAAACTGAGGGGCCCAGAACTGGACACAGGACTCGAGGTGTGGCCTAACCAGTGCAGTGTACAGGGGCAGAATGACCTCCCTGCTCCTGCTGGCCACACTGTTCTTGATGCAGGCCAGGATGCCATTGTCCCTCTTGGCTGCCTGGGCACACTGCAGGCTCATGTTCAGCCTACCAGGGACCTCCAGAGATGTCAGGGTGGTTGAGATCTCCCAGCAGGACAAGGGCTTGTAAGCCTGATGCCTCCTCAAGCTGGAGTAAGGAGGTTTCATCAGTGCTCAGGCAACCTGTAGTAGACACCAACCACAAGGTTCCCCTTGTTGCCTTGGTCTTTAATTCCTACCCATAAGTTTTCAACTTGCTTGTTGAACCTGATCAGGCCAGGAATTTTCTTCTGTGCAAATGCAATGTTCAATTTCCTGCCCTGGATCTCATCTGGTTTCTCCACAGAAATAAATTTTGAGGCATTTTACAGGATGTGAGATCAAAGCCAACGAGTTCTTCCCAACTACAAGGTAGAAATCACCTCACTTAACCTGTTGTGAAAGTGTTTGTCCACTGTTCTGTCCAGAGCAGAGAGAGGATTTTTACACTTACTTTTCAGTGAGAGAAAGCAAGACAGCAAAATTACCAACATAAGATAAAATACAAAGTCAAACAGAGATTGAAGTAAAGCCAAAAATCAATTAAAAATTAGTCTCCCTGTAAACAAACAGAAAATACTTTTGCAGGCTTATTGCCAGATTCTGTAAGCTCCTGGTAACTGTGAATTTAACTGATGCTCTTTTCCAACATCAATAGGTGCTGTGAGTGTTTGACAGCGTCCTAAAAATAAGAGCTCTGAGGAGTCTCAGAGAGGGTGACTAAGCCTTGAACTTCAGAGAGTGCCACATTAGAGCACCAAGCCCAACCTTAGTAACCTGGCCTACAACACACTGCTGGTTAAAGATTATTTTCTCAAAGAAAAGGTTTAGCACTTCTTGTTTAAAACTAAAGCTGACATTGTGCTTTATACTTCTGTATCCCCAAGGAGCGAAGAACAACTGTACCAGCCAACTGCACAGCCCAAATAAGCTGACTCTGGACGTGGACTGCACCTGCACTCGTATATTGTGAAGAAATAAGACTCTGGTCCTTGCCACAGAGGGGAAAATAAAGTTTATTCACCAAGGTCCTGCCTTAATGAATGTGTTTAGTTAAGTCTATTCCTGTAAACTTGAAGTCTATTCCTGTAAACTTAAAGTTCTGTAAGCACAACAGCAGCAGCAATAATGGACCCACACTTCCATATCATAGAATCACAGAATGTTAGGGGCTGGAAGGGACCTCTGGAGATTATCAAGTCCAACCCCCCTCCCAGGGTAGGATCACCTAAGATCACAAATGAATGCATCCAGGTGGGATGATACTCTGCTCTGGTGAGACCCCACCTGGATGATTGTGTCCAGCTATGGGACCCACAACACAAGAGAGACATGGAACTACTGGAGCAGGTCCACAGTAGCCACAAACATGATCAGAGGGCTGGAGCACCTCTTCTATGGGGACAGGCTGAGAGAGCTGGGGCTGTTCAGCCTTCAGAAGGCTCTGGGGAAACCTTATAGAGGCATTCCAATACCTGAAAGGGCCCTACAAGAAAGCTGGGAAGGGACATTTTGCAAGAAGTTTCAGCAACATAATGAGAGGGAAGGGAATGAAGCTTGAGGAGGGCAGATTTAGACTGGAGATTAGAAAGAAATTCTTGACAGTGAGAGTGGTGAGACACTGGAACAGGTTGCCCACAGAGGTCATGGGTGCTGCCTCCCTGGAAGTGTCCAAGGCCAGGCTGGATGAGGCCTTGAGCAACCCAGGCTGGTGGGAAGTGTCCCTGCCCAAGGCAGGGGGTTGGAACTGGATGATCTTCAAGGTTCCTTCCAACCCAAACCATTCTGTGTATGAATATGAGTGATGCTCAGTACAGCAGTGCATTAGCTTTAAAACACGCTTGCATATGCAGGAAGCCCCAAACCCACATCAGGGAGTTACACTTAAATCCTTCAGTGACATTTAGCTGCAACACCTCATAGTCATCTCATACTGTTTCCTGATGTATCCATGACAGACTTCACATGTTGGCAGGCACCACTTTCCCCCCCTTCATGCCAGTTTTGCATGTCACATCTGGAAATCTGAAGCTAGAGGTGGGGAGATTCAGGCTAGATGTGAGGAGGAGGTTCTTCACCATGAGAGTGGTGAAACCCTGGAATGGGTTGTCCAGGGAGGTGGTCGAGGCCCCGTCCCTGGGGGTGATTAAGAGCAGGCTGGATGAGGCTCTGGGCAGCCTGATGTAGTGTGGGGTGTCCCTGGCCATGGCAGGGGGGGTGGAACTAGATGATCCTTGTGGTCCCTTCCAACCCTGAATGAAACTATGAAACTATGAAATAGGCTGGTTGCAGTTTTCACTTTATCCTTGCTTGTAAGTTGTTCCTTAGGCTTTACTCACTGTTTACTAAAGACACACAGGCTGGCAGACATCCTCAAAACATGTACACAAAGGTTTCAATTGGAGACTACATTCTGACACAGTTCAGTGTTTAATTCTCCTTTTTTTCTCTGAACTAGTTCATAGTCTATTATAGATTGAAATGTCAATACCTTGTATGACATTTACCTTGCTCTAGCAGGGGATCAAGAATAAAATCATAGATGGATTTTTCTCCCAGTTCAGTCAGGTTCTGCTCCATCAAGCTTTTTGCTTCCCCCCCAAAAAAAATCTGATTTTCTTCTTGTTTTTAAGTGATTTTTTTGCAGCTTTTTGCCACCATTCCCTGGATCAAGAAGCAGCAGCTGCAGAGCCACTGGTGTTGCAATAGTTCTGGAAACATCTGCACCGAATCATCTATGCTGTAAAGAAGGGCTGAGAGAGATGAGGATCTTCAGCCTGGATAGCAGAAGGTTCAGAGGACATCTTATCAATACATAGAAATATCTGAGAGGATGGTGTGAAGAGGATGGAGCCCAGCTCTTCTCAGTGGTGCCCAGTGACCAGACTGAGAGACAGAATTGTCCCTCTGAATACCAACAAACACTTTGTTCATAGTGAAAGTGACTGAGAAGAGGCACAGTTTGACCAGGGATGTTGTGGAGTCTTCATCCTTGGAGGCATTCAAGTGCCTGGACATGGCCCAGGGCAAGTGGCTCTAAGCAGCCCTGCTTCAGCAGGGCCATTGAATCAGGAGACTTTTAGAGGTCCCTTTCAAGCTCGGTGACTGGTTCTGTGGTTCAAATCTGTCAAGGTGGGCAGGTTCCTATGAGACCTGGACCTGAGCAAAGCCTTCAACACTGTCCCGCACCACATCCTGGTCTCCAAACTGGTGACACATGGGTTTGATGGGTGGACCACTAGATGGATAAGGAACTGGCTTGATGGCCGCACCCAAAGAGTGGCTGTCAATGGCTCCATGTCCCAGTGGAGGCCAGGGACAAGCGGAGTCCCTCAGGGATCAGTCCTGGGACCTGTCTTGTTCAACATCTTTGTGGGTGCCATGGACAGTGGCATTGAGTGCACCCTCAGCAAGTTTGCTGATGACACCAAGCTGTGTGGTGCAGCAGACACGCTGGAGGGAAGGGAGGCCATCCAGAGGGACCTTGACAGGCTGGAGAGGTGGGCACAAGCCAACCTCATGAGGTTCAATAAGAGCAAGTGCAGGGTCCTGCATCTGGGTCGAGGCAATCCCAGGCACAAATACAGGCTGGGCAATGAGTGGCTGGAAAGCAGCCCTGAGGAGAGAGACTTGGGGGTGCTGGTGGACAAAAAGCTCAAGATGAGCTCTCAGTGTGCACTTGCAGCCTGCAAAGCCAATCAGATCCTGGGCTGCATCAGGAGAAGTGTGGCCAGCAGGTCGAGGGAGGTGATCCTCCCCCTCTACCCAGCTCTGGTGAGACCCCACCTGGAGTACTGTGTCCAGTTCTGGAGCCCCTATTACAAGAGGGATGTGGAGGTGCTGGAAGGTGTCCAGAGAAGGGCCACAAGGATGCTCAGAGGGCTGGAGCACCTCTCCTGTGAGGACAGACTGAAGGAGTTGGGGCTGTTCAGTCTGCAGAAGAGAAGGCTCTGAGGTGACCTAATTGTGGCCTTCCAGTATCTGAAGGGGGCCTACAGGAAGGCTGGGGAAGGACTGCTCAGGATCTCAGGTAGTGACAGGATTAGGGGGGATGGAATGAAGCTGGAGGTGGGGAGATTCAGGCTGGATGGGAGGAGGAGGTTGTTCACCATGAGAGTGGTGAAGCCCTGGAATGGGTTGTCCAGGGAGGTGGTCAAGGCCCTGTCCCTGGAGGTGTTTAAGCCCAGGCTGGATGAGGCTCTGGCCAGGCTGATCTAGTGTGGGGTGTCCCTGCCCATGGCAGGGGGGTTGGAACTAGATGATCCTCGTGGTCCCTTCCAACCCTGAATGATACTATGATGCATCCACATCAACACAACAAACCTGAGGTGTTTTATAGAATCTTTGCCTACAGATACAAACGCCATTGCTGAGATAGAGAAGGGGGAAAAATAAACTCACATGTTTTTAAATCACAGTGGAAAAATATTGAAATAAGACAACTAGCAAGCCCAGGAACTAGAATAATAACATTTTATAAAGATTAGAACAGTATTTCTTCAGCATTCCTAAAATTCATTTCTTTTTTCCTGGCTGCAAACAGACAGCAGCTGATACTAGGGAGGACATTTGATGACTTTCAAGGACAAAAGAAAGTTGCACTTACAGAAGAATGAATAGCAATAGGGGAAAAAAAGCAGTGCAAGCACTGACTGCTTGCAGAGTACTTCAGTGATTCAAGCTCTAGGAATGTTCTGGATGAAACTGCCTTTAAAAGTCACACATCAGAAAAATATTGGGGTTATTTTCTTTTCTTTTCTCTTTCCTTTCCTTTCCTTTCCTTTCCTTTCCTTTCCTTTCCTTTCCTTTCCTTTCCTTTCCTTTCCTTTCCTTTCCTTTCCTTTCCTTTCCTTAATTTATTTATTTATTACCAGGATGCCAGTGTGCTATTACAGAACCCTACTAATGCTAGAACCATAGAATCACAGACTGGCTTACATTGGAAGGGACCATAGAGATCATCTACTCCAACCTCCCTACCATGCACATGGACGCTTCTCAACTAGACTCAGGTGCTCAAGCCCTCACCCAACCTGGCCTTCAACAGCCCCAGGAAGAGGGCATCCACAGCTTCCCTGGGCATCCTGTTCCAGAGCTTCACCACCCTTTTCCTGAAGAAAGTTTTCCTCAGATCTAGTCTCCCTCAGCTTGGAACCACTCCCCTTTGTCCTGTCTCTAGACACCCTCATGAAAAGTCCCTCTGCAGCCTTCCTGGAGGATCTCTTCAGGCATTGGAAGGCAGCTTTAAGGTCCTCTGAGAGTCCATCTGTGGTCCTACTGCCTTATCAGTGGCTTTGAAGGAACCACCAATGTCCCTGCAGTCTTCCAACAGGATTTTCACTAGCCCAGCCGGGGCCCTGCTGTCCTCCAGAGGGCCCAGGGCTTTGGCAGGGCTCTCCAATAGACCACCAAGAGCTCTGCTGCATTCAAGCAGACCCAGGCTTCTGACAGACTCATGAGGGAGATGTTCTCCATTTGTCCACTTCCCTATGAACAGTTCCTATCAATGTGCTACATTTCAGAATGCTCATGACCAGTGAGACAATGCCTTGATTTAAAATTATTTCATTTGCTTACTTGAATTGCAACTCTGTAAACTGCAACTGCTGCCAGAAAGGCAACCTCGTTCATCCAAGGGCTTGTGTCACACAGAATCACAGAATGGTAGGGGTTGGAAGGGACCTCCAAAGAACATCCAGTCCAAGCCCCTGCCAGAGCAAGATCACCTTGTGTTGGTCACACAGGAACCCATCCAGGAAGGTTTTGAATGTCTCCAGAGAAGGAGATTCTACCACCTCTATGGGCAGCCTGCTCCAGGGCTTTAGCACCTTCACAGTGAAAAAGGGTTTTCCCTCATGTTCACATGGAACCTCACCTGCTCCATCTTGCCCCCATTGCCCCTTGTCCTGTCATTGGACATCCCTGAGCAGAGCATGAGGGCACCCCTCAGGCTCCTCTGCTCCATGTTCAAGAACCCCAGTTTCCTCAGCCTGTGCTCAGGAGGGAGATGTTCCACTGCCTTCAGCATCTTTGTGGCTCTGTGCTAGACCCTTTAAAACAGTTCCCTGCCCTTGTAGCCATGAGATGACACTGGGCACACCATCCAGCTACACTGAGTAGCACTTCTTTCCCCTCAGTACACATTAGGAAGAAAAACCTCTAGAGGTTAGGGCAAACTAAACATGTAAGCATGGTTTCCAGGGATGTCCCATAGGCCAAAGTTGATAAATAGTGAATTACTTTACCTGGTTCAGGCTGGATATTAGGAAATATTTCTTCACTGAAAGGGCTCTCAAACACTGGAACGGTCTGCTCAGGGCAATGCTGGAGTCACCATCCCTGGGGCTGTTCAAGCAGCCTGTGGACTTGGTGCTTAGGGATGTGGTTTAGTGTTTATGATCTTGAAGGTCTCCTCCAACCAGATATATTCTGTGATTTCAAAAGCATCTGGCTGCAAGGTTATGGTGTGTAGTAGACAAACCTATGAATAAAACTTATCTCCCTTAAGGCTATATTTGCAAAAGAGCATTTTATTTAATCAGTCTTAATTCTGTTAATGTGTCTAATCACAGCTATGGTATTGTTGGGGTTTATTTTTCTTATTACTCAGTTGGCTTCTTCTATTCTTCCCCTTATCCTAATCCAATATATCATAGATAGATAGATCACAGAATCACAGAAACACTCAGGTTAGAAAAGACCCCCAGGACCACCAAGTCCAACCATTAACCCTGCTCTACAAGGTTCATATCCCCAAGCACCACATCCAAACAACCTTTAAACACATCCAGGGTTGGTGACTCAACCACTTCCCTGGGCAGAAGAAAGAGAGAGATGGTAAACAGAGCTAGTAGTT